>NC_029792.2:119059757-119061839 GCF_000816755.2 Arachis ipaensis
ATCAGATTTTTGCTTTCAAAATATGAATTTTATGTATATATAACATTTTTCGATATAGTATTAGTATATTTTTATGTATTATTTGATGAAATATCGAGCTTCATTCGAGTTGAATCTCATATTACATCTAATAATATACAAAAACATGTTCTATTCATCATCGACATTTTTTTTTTCATTTCTTTTCCTAATTTATAGTAAGTTCCCTTTTTTAGTGTTGAACTCCTTCCTTATTAAGAAAACAAAATGTGGTTCAAATATTACATTCAAATAACATAACCCTTTTTTTTTTTTTACACAGCATTCTTAAGAGATGAGAAAACAATAGTGTCAATTTTGGGACATAGGAATGCTGAGCAAATAAAAGTAGTGAAAGAAACTTATCAACAGCTCTACGATCACTCCCTTCTTGATGATCTCAATTCTAAACTCTCTGGTGATTTAAGAGTATGTTCCGTTTTTACCCCCAGTTAATTTTTTTTTTAGAAGATGACAAATCGATCTTTGACTTTTTGATCTACGAACATTTAAATTCTTAAAAGTTTAAAAATACATTTAAGCCATAATATTTTTCAAAATTTGGACACATCGATTCCTGCGTCTAATTTGTCCCATTTAAAAACGTATGCATCCGTATCAATCAGGCCAGTACAATGAGTGTCATGTTTGATTTTTTTTAGTAAACATGAGGAATCGATATGTCTAGGTTTTGAAAATGTCAGGGATTTAAATATATTTTTAAATTCTCAAAAACTTAAATGTCCGTAGATCAAAAAGTCAATGACCTATTTGTCTTTTTCTATTTTTTTTTCTGTTGGCTCTTATTCTTGTAAATAATCTTAAAGAGTGAGTCATATCAAAGTAGATTATAAAAAGTCATAAAAAAACCAATTTTCATGCCACAATACTCGCATTTGCAACAACTACACAAATCTACAACCATGACTGCATCCATGTATAACTGCATAGCAATTTATTGAATCTCTGATTTTATATTTAAGAAATTGCAAGTAATCATTTTATAGGTGTATGAATTAAAGCCCATTTCATCCGTGTATACTCTTTTTATGAAACCCATTTTGAATTAGAATCTTGAAGTTCGTAGATTATTGTTATAAAATTTCATTTTAAATAAATTTAATTTATTTGTCTTTAATGGATATAAAAACTAGTTGTTTGATGTTACACTCGTGTGGTTATTGTTCAACTTCGATGAAAGTTGGCACATATGATTTTATGTATCTTGGTTTAAGTTATATAAATGTCATTTGATCATAGGTAACTAACTATATATGAAATAGAAAGAAGTGTATGTAACCAACACTTTCTTTTGCTAATATTTTAACAATTCAGTCAATTTCATAACAAAAAATTGGAAAAAAAAAATCTGTAATCATTGAAAAAAAAATCAAAACTTAACAAAAAAAAAATCTAAAATCATAAAAAAATATCAAAAAGCTACTAAAAAAATCTAAAATTATTGAAAAGAACGTCCAACAAAACAAAAAAATATAAAAAATTATAAAAAAAACATTTAAAATCTAACAAATAAAAATATCCAAAACCTGTACTTCGTAAAAATTAATAATTGAATAACGGATTCGAAACCTTAAAAAGAAATATTTAAATTAAAACAAAAAGAAACATCTAAAATCATTAAAAAAGAACATTAAAAAAAAAACATCCATAGTTAGAACAAAAGAAAATATTTAAAATAATTGAAAAAGAACATTTAAAACCTAACAAAAAGAAACATGTGAAACCTAAACACAATACTAACATGAGAAGCAGCGGGACGGCGAGAGACGACAATCGTGAGCGATGAGGTATTCGATCATCGGTGACGGAGTGAAGGAGAGTAGCCAAGGTTAGGTCTCCGAACAACAACAGTTAGGGCTCGAAAAGGCGGTAAAGCTCAAGCTCCACAACGACAATGATGCTTTGACAGAGATAACACAGATGAGTCATGACAGACAACGTAGACGACAATGTAGACAACAGATGACGATGTAGACAACGGATGAGGCCGTAAACAGCGACAGTGGGGAACCAATTGTAGTGAAGTGTCAAAGGCAGCCGTGC
>NC_029792.2:119061926-119062181 GCF_000816755.2 Arachis ipaensis
GTTTCTGTAAAAAAAAAAGAAGTTGCGTGAAAGAGGTATTTTTTTCAACTTAACTAGTAGTTGGTTATAGTTAGCTAGTATCCTAATTAATTACTTAACAAAATTGTTTATATATATGTTTGGATATGTGGATATTTACTTACTACGAGTAAATTCAATTGGTTTAAATTATTGAATAATAAAATAGCTTTTTTTACTATACAAATTTCATTGATCTAATTTTAAATCATATTATATTATTTTGATAATTAAGTA
>NC_029792.2:119062205-119065788 GCF_000816755.2 Arachis ipaensis
TGGTAGTGTATTTTCTGTAATTTTTTTTTAAAGTTAAGAGTGAGCGAGACTCGAATTTGCGATCTTTAAATATGTATGGAGAGACTATATACTATTTGAAGTTGTCAGGTTTAATTTTTTTTATGCAAAGATTTGATTAATTAAGAATGCATATGTAGGCTCTTAGATAACAAGCATTATTAATAAAAGGGTTAAGTACGATTTTGGTCCCTAATATAGAGGTCGAAAAATTTTTTCGTCTCCAGCCTTTTTTTACCTACAAAATGGTCGCGAAAGTTTAAATTAATTTTAAAATCATCCTTCGGACGAAAATATCCTTCCCCCTTCTTTTCCAAAATCAACCAGAAGCAAAGACGCAGAGACACAAGCAAAAGCAAAAACAGAAACAGGCAGAAGCAGAATCAACAACAATGAAACAACAACAACCAGAAGAACAACAACAATAATTACAATAGATAATAAAATCAGAGCAACAACAAAAGCAGAACCAGAAACAAAAGCAAAAACAGAAGCAGGCAGAAGCAGAAGCACCAACAATAAAACAACAACAACAACCAGAATCAGAAGAAGAACCACATGAATCAGAACAACAACAACAATGGGCAAGGAGGACAAGGAGTAACGGTGACCGGAGAGGAGCATCGACGACCGTCCAACCTCGCGGATCTGCTGGCGTCGACGGGACATGGCTCGATGGTGACCGACGACGGCGGTTCGCGATAAGGACGACGGCAGGGCGTGACGAACTGGACGCGGTCTCCCTTAGTGCCTCCGTTTCTCTCTTCTCTTCCTCTCCGCTTCTCTTTCTTTCTCCCTCTGCTCTCTCCTATCTTGCCGTTAGTGTGAGTTTGTGCTGAGGAAGAAAGGAAACAGCTAGATCTGGTGGTGAGGAGCAGCGACGACAGATTTCCTTCCCCACCTTCCGTCTTTTCCCTTGAAAACACCTCCCTCCCAAGCGTGATTCCCTTTCCAGTTTTTCCTTTTTCCGTTTATTTTATTTTATTTTATATTTTTTTACTTAGAGGTAATTTAGTAATAAAAATAAAAAGTTTGGTAAAAAAAGATGATTTTAAAACTAAGTTAAACTTTCGGAATTATTTTGTAGGCAAAAAAAGGTCAGGGACAAAAAAAATTTTCGGCCTCTACGTTAAGGACCACAATCGTACTTAACCCTTAATAAAATCATGTATTTTACTTATTACTTACTTGTTCAAATTTGATCTACTTCTCATTTGATTATTGCAGAAATTTTAGTATTATTTTATTGAAAGTGTACAAATATATTAGTTAATATTAAATAATTTTTATTGTTAAAATTATTTTTTAATTTTCTTTTTTGTAGAGTTTAGGATTTAAAAATGACGATTGTGATTTAAGGTTTAAGAATTAAAAATTAGATTTTAAAATTTAAAATTTATAATTAAAAATTTAGAGTTAAATTATGACAATCATAAAAATAAAGTTGTTATAGTGTTAAGAATGTGTTAATTAGAAAACAAAGGTGGAAAAAATTGTGAATATAAAAGTAAGAATTCTGCTAAGTAGACAATGAGGGTGAGAATAGGAATGTTTGTAGTGCGATTTGGATCAGTTTTGAGTCAAAAATTCATCTGATTTAAATACTAATTTTCCTTGCGGTGTAGTTTGGATTGGATGATTTTTTAAAAAAAATCTGATCCGATCTGATCTAATTTTCAGCGGTTTGGATTGGATTGGATTTGCGGTTTTATAAATAAAAAAAAAAATAAATACATATAACAAGTCTCAACATCAAAATTTAAATAATCAACAATAATATAACAAGTCTCAACAATATCTTAAAAAGCCTACGATTATTTTGAACATAAATATTTATTAAATAATAATAATACATGAATAATATAAAAATGTATAACAAATTAAACATGTTATAAGTATAATTGTAAATATAATAATAAAATAATAATATTATAGCACAGTATGCGGTATGGATTGGATTTGATTGGTTATGAAAAGTAGATTCGAAAACCGATCTGATCCAATTTGTAAAAAATAGAATCCAATCAAATCTGAATTAGTGCGGTTTTAATCGATTTTCAGTTTGGATTAGATTGGATGAATGGTTTAATTTGGATCAGTTTGGATTTAAACACGCACTCTATGTCCACTAAAACAAAAAAATATGTCATCTCATTTATCCACCATAATCCTAGTCTCTCTCCTTTTATCGCAGCTGCTTCACTCCCCTGTTGTGCCGTCACCAACGCACCTCGCCGCTGCCGCCACACCGTCTGAAGAGGCAATGCGTTGTACCATCACTGCACCTTTTTCTCCCATGCGTCGTGCTGCCCTTATGCTCCCTACAACTGACGCTTTCACTGCACCTTCTTCTTCCCTGCGTCGCGCCCCCTGCTCTCGACGCCGCCGCACCTTCTTCTCCCATGCGTTGCGTTGCCTCTGTTCTTCCTGCAAGCGATGCTGCCGCTGCGCGCCTTCTTCTCCCCTCCGTGACGTGGCACCATCGCCGAGACAGAGGCCTTATTCCGCCACTGCTCCAATGCTGCACCTCTGCCCTTACTTGAGTTATTCTTACGCTGCTGCGTCGTGTTTTCAGTACTTTCATCGCAGGCCGCTTTGCTTCGTTCACTCAAATAGTATGACCCAAATAAACATCCACATCTTAGTGAAAAGAATTATTCTCATACATAGTAAAATAAACATCCTGCGAAGCATGTGCATGCATAATCAAGCAAATCAAGTAAAATACTAATAGTATATCTAAATAAACATCCATTTTAGAATAAAAAGAACTATCTGCATACATAGTAAAATGAACATCTGATTTAGTTAATAAAAAACAAGTAGCGAGACAGCAACTACGAAGAATACTGGAATCGCGATACAGCAGCAGCAACCTAGCGATGGAGATCTGAACACTAGGCGGTTAGAGAAAATGGGAGAACGATGCGAAGAGACAAAAGGTGACATCGTTTGAAAAAAAATAATTCAAAAAAAAATTTAAAATTATGATTAAACCTAATTAATTCAAAATTTGATTTTGAAAATTAAAATTAACTTTTATTTTTTAATCTATTGTTTATGTTGTTCAGAAAAAATATTATTCCTATATACTTTCTCTAAAAATAAAAAGATCATTTAGAAAGAGACGTTGAAATTAATTACTTGAAGTTTATTCCCTAATTAGACTCTATTTTCATCTACTTATATTATCATATATGATATTTTTTTCATACTGACTTGAGAATTTGTGAAATGCACCAGAATGCCCTAGTTCTCTGGGTTCATGAACCTGAAGTAAGGCATGCAATGTTGGCAAACAAAGCATTGAAGGCTATGACTAATAAGATTAGAGAACTACAAGTTGTGGTTGAAATAGCATGTGGTAATAAAACTGTGTATGTTAATGGTGTGAGAGAAGCTTATATTGATCTCTATGGTTGCACAATTGAGGAGGACATTCTAGATTGTGTTTATGATATGCCACTTAAAAAGGTGAGAACATAAACTTATCTCAAATTCTCTTCCCAATTATTTTAGTTGTATTTTAATGACTTTTATTAACATACATGTAATAATTATTACT
>NC_029792.2:119065854-119075180 GCF_000816755.2 Arachis ipaensis
ATCTAACATTTTGAAGAAACAATTATTCGTTGTATTACTGCCATTGAAAATGTCATGAATCAAATTAACAAATATACATGTAAGGATGAACATATTTATAATTTTATGTATTTTTGTGCAGAGTTTGCTAGCTCTAATAAGCTCAAACAGGCATTCAAAAGAGACAACAAAGAAGGAAATTGCAGTGGAAGATGCATCTAAAATACATGAAGCCATTAGGAAAAGGAGATTAGATGATGATAGCTTTCTTTGGATACTTTCCACCAGATCCATTTCACAGCTCCGGGAAACTTTTGCAACTTACCAACAACTCTTTCACCACTCATTGGAGCAGGTTCATTATTATTTTTTTATTCTTATTATTATTATTATTATCATTCAGTATGCAAATGCAATAAACAAAAGAAAATTAAATATGAGAAAATATAAAAAGTGAAAATTATTTATTTTTTATTTTTTTAATTAGCTACTATTAGTCAACTTTTTTCTATACTAAAATTATTTTTTTAACACTAATTTTTTGGAGGGTTTAGAATATAAGATTTAAGATTTATCGTTTCGAATTTAGAATTTATGAGTTATGGTTTAAAGTTTAGGATTTAGGATTTAAAGTGGCCAGCAATAACAATGACTAGCCGGCAGAGAGTGCGTGAAATTGAGTTGTTGAAAGAAAGAAGACGAGAGAGATTAAAAAAAAGTAAATATAATTTAAAAAAAATTAATATCAACCAAAAGATAGTTAGTTATGTAATTAAATTGAGTAGATATTTATCCATGTTGGTATTTATAAAAGCACATTACTTATTAGATGCACGTTTGATTTTTTTTTTCTTTGTTTGTAGGACATAGCAAATTGTGGCGAGGATGATTTAGAAAATCTGTTAATTGCAGCAATACGGTGCACATGCAATCCTGAAAAACATTTTGCAAAGGTGAGTGCTTTGTAATAATATTTATTGTTAAGAATAATAAATTAAAAAGAATCCTTAACAGGTTATAAGAGAATCTATGATTGGGATTGGAACCGATGAAGAATCGCTGAACAGAGCAATTGTGAGTAGAGCAGAAGTTGACATGTTGAAAATAGAAATTGAATATGCTGCCATGTTTGACTCCAACCTTGTAAAAGATGTCTGTGGAGATACCTCAGGAAGCTATCAAAATTTCTTGATGACTTTGATGGGGAAAGATCCTCTTGAATAATCTTCATGGATAATGTATCATGCTGTTCAAGATTCAATTTTTTTGTAGATTGCACAATGAATAATAATAAAATACTTATTCAATATAACTATATAAGTAAGAACATTTTAATTAAATATTTTTTAAAGTTGTACCGACTTATTTGAGACGAAATTGTGATATCTCGGGATCTGTCACGATGATAATGTTGTGAATGTGGCTGTTCGATTTGGGGTTAATTAATGAAACTCAAGTTAAAAAAATTCTCGCAAAACATAAGATCTTAATGATTAAAATATAGAGATCTAATTATAAATTTAGTAAACCTATAACTACTAATAAAATAATTAAACTTTAATGAAATTCATAGTATTACCCTCAAATTTGAATAGCTTGAACAATTGTGTTGAAAAGCATTTGATTCTCAACCTGAAAGCATAGGGAATATTCCCTTTGAAGTCCATTTTGTTTAGTTTGTTCTTCCCATGTTTTGCTTGAAACGCAAGCTTAATTAAAAAATAAATAAAATTTCTCATAAAAATTTGCACTCCACTTTTAATCCCAAAACGAGAACCAAACTTTTAATAAGGGATGCAGATTTGGTAAATATATGGGACCATACTAAGTGAAAGAGAAGTATTGTCAATTTGTCATATCCCATCACGAGAATAATTCTTGATAACTAGGTTAAATCAATTAGTTTCAAAGTAATTAGAGTCGGATAAATTAATTGAGATTTTAGATCAACTCCAACAGTTCAAAAATTTTAAACCTCATTTACTATGTGTCAGTAAAAAGTGAGAATCTACTATTGGAGCAAATAAAAAATGAATTTTTTCACAAACTCTATATATACCACTTAGATACACTTCTATTCTCACACTCTCTACTACTCTTCTTCATCTTCTTCCAAGTTTACAAAATCAAAGTTCTACTACTATTAGTTTTTGTTCGAAAAAATAGATCCAAACCAACTCAACTCTTTCTTCAATTACTTACAAAACTTTTCTCAAATTCCAAATACCCAACAATCTCAAACCTCAAACACTCAAGTTCCAAATCAAAACTTCACACTACCAAATACATTTCAAAATCCAAATCCACAAAATCTTTCTAATTTCAATTTTCAAGCTCCTTATAATAATCAGTTTCCTATATTCCAACCGCAAAATCAAAATTCACAAACATCCCATTTTCCATTTTCATCCATATTTAACCCCTCTATCGGAAATGTTACTCCAACTTCCTTACCGTTTCCAACTCAATTCAGTGCATCAAGACGTAACTTATCTGGTGTTGGTGACTCTTCTAACCCATCCTCTCAGACTCCTATACAATCTAGTCCAAATTCGCAATATTTCGATTTTACCAACCCTCGTGGATTAGATGCTATCGACCTCAATGATGATGATATTGAAGATCGGAGAAGATAGTATTCAACACTGCCATTGGGAAGAGGATGAGATGTTGATCAGTGCGTGGTTAAATGTTTCAACTGACCCTGTAGTTGGTACCGATCAAAAGGGGGAAACATTTTGGAGTCGAATTCATAGCTACTGTGTAGAATTTTGTTCCGACATGACAAGGGGGGTAGTTGCATGTAAGAAACGATGGTATAAGATTAACAAGGCTGTTGCACAATTTGCTGGTTGCTACGATCAAGCTAGTCGAAACATAAGGAGTGGTTCAAACGCTGATGACATAAAGGAGTTGGCTTATAAACTTTATTCCACAAATTATGGTAAAAAATTTACTTTTGAGAGGCATTGGAACATGCTTCGGTTGGAGCAAAAATGGAGAAGCCAACTACCTACACAGAGTGGCGGCTCAAAGAGAACCAAGGTTAGTGCAACTAGAGCATACTCATCCTCATCAAACCCAGAAACACCGTTGGCTGACGAACCCATTGTGGACTCTCCCGTTCGCCCACAAGGATCGAAGAAGAGCAAGCGAAAAGGTAAGGAAAAAGCATAGATGTCTGAAGATTTTAGCGAAAGAAAATCATCGGTTGTCAAAAAATTATCTATCATGGAAGATATTAAGAATGTTAGAGAAAAGGAACTAATGGATAGGGAAAAAGAAAGAGAAGAGAAGAAGGAACATAGAGCAAAGATTATGGCAATCAAAGAGAAGGAGTTACAAATTTAAGCGGCAATGAAAGAATAAGAATTACAAGCTCAAGCAGCAATGAAAGAAAAAGAATTACAAACTCAGAGGTATATTAAAGAAATGGAGATAAAAGTAAAAGAAAGGGAAATGGAAAGGATGGCCAAGGAAAGGGAAAGGGAGATGGATATGCAAATACTTAATGCTGACACGTCTACAATGAGTGAAAAACGACGAGCTCTTCATGAGATTGCATGTGAGAAAATAATCGCCAAGTGGTTTACTTAATGATTCCTTGTATTCGTAGAGTAATGTAGTATGTTCTTATTTTTATTGCGTATTACTGGTTTATGATGTAGTTTGTTTTATTTACTTCTGATGTAAGTTTTTAAATTAGTCAATATTATTGTGCCCTTATTGTTCATGAAAGTGACCGTTGCAAAACTAGCCGTTAAGTAGCCGTTGCAAAACTAGCCGTTAACTAGCCGTTAACTAGCCGTTGTAAAACTAGCCGTTAACTAACCGTTAAGGTACTTATTGCAGACACACTTATAAATATCAACTATCAATGACTCTGCAACTCCACTTCAACTCTTGTTTCTTACCTCGAAAGAGAACTAAAAATTACATTTCTAAATATGGCTAGAAATTTTGATGATATGTTTAATGAGGCTTTGTATGGCAAAAGAAGACGGCAAGATAACACAGTCATAGATAATTGGATCGATGAGTGTTTACTCCAAGATTCAGAAGAAGAAGATATCGATAGAAGCTCTATCCCAATTACTCGTAGATGGATCAACAGAGATCGAGAAGCAGGACATGATCGCCTTTTTCAGGATTACTTTGCAGATGAACCGGTGTATAATGCTGACATTTTTTGACGGAGATTTCGAATGAGAAGACATGTGTTCATTTGGATAGTAGACGCTCTCTCAAACGTCGATCCGTATTTCCAACAGAGGGTTGATGCAACTGGAAGAAGAGGCTTGTCGCCACTCCAGAAATGTACCGCTGCGATACGGATGTTAGCATATCGCGTAGGAGCTGATGTTGTTGATGATTATGTGCGCATAGGCAAGAGCACTATAATTGAATACTTGAAAAAATTTGTTGAAGGTGTCATTTCGGTGTTCGAGGATGAATACTTGCGAAAACCCAAACCAAATGACGTACAACGCCTGCTACAAATGGCGGAGGGTCGTGGCTTCGCTGGCATGTTGGGTAGCATTGACTGCATGCATTGGCAATGGAAAAAATTGTCCAAAGGCGTGGAAAGGTATGTACATGAGTGGTTATCGTGGGGTTGCAACCATAGTACTTGAGGTTGTAGCATCTTCAGACCTTTGGATATGGCATGCGTTCTTTGGAGTTTCTGGTTCAAATAACGATATCAACGTGTTAGATCGTTCTCCAGTGTTCGATGATATTCTAAACGATCGTGCTCCGGAGGTAAATTATACTATTAATAGTAATAATTATACTATGGGATACTATTTAGCAGATGGTATTTATCCTGAATGGCCACATTTGTCAAATCAATCTCAAAGCCACAAGGGGAGAAATGCAAGTTATTTGCACAATACCAAGAAGGGCAAAGAAAAGATGTGGAGCGAGCATTCGGAGTGTTGCAAGCACGCTTTGCAATTATACGTGGTCCAGCTCGTTTTTGGGAAAAGAAGAAGCTTGCCAACATAATGAGAGCTTGTATTATATTGCATAATATGATTGTTGAGGATGAAAGAGACACTTATGCAGGAAATTTTGCTCAAGGCTTAGAGTATGATGATGTCGAAAATGGCTTATCACAACCTCAGCTGGGAGAAGAAGCTTTCGCACCATACCATCAATTTCTCCAAAGAAATGCCTAACTTCGAAATAGGCAGCAGCATAGACAATTGAAAGAGGACTTGATTGAACACATATGGCAATTTCACAATGCTTGTCGTCAACTATAAAGCTTAATTATGTTTTTCTTTGTATTAAGTAATTTTACAAATTAGTGTAACCCCGAATTATATATTATATATTATTATTATATATGAATTTATTTAATATTAATATCTTTTAATAGTGAATTATTTTTAAATTTAATAAATTTAAATTATATTATTGAAAAAAAATTAATTATATTAATTTCAAGTATTTTAATTAATTAATTAATTAAGTGGGACCATAACAGGGACTAAAGTTAGTTCCTCCTAATGGAGAAGAGAGAGATGTTTTGAGTTTTTATTTACTGTTTATGACGCAAAAGCTGATGTGGAGTTACTTTTTATGACAGGTGGGCCATAAACAGGAACTGGGATGAGTTCCCTGCTGGAGATGGTCTTAGACATATTCGATTTTACTGTTTGTTAACCAACTTTATTATTATCTATATAAAGGGATCATTTTAATTAGTATGTGTAAGACCCAAAACTTTTGAAAGCCTTATTATGAGCTAATCTCAATTTATTTATTCATTAAAGATTTTAATTTTAGAAATTATTTAATTAAAACTAATTAAATCAAAAAAAAAAAAGAAAAAAAAAAGAGAGAAAAAGAGAGAAGAGGGAGATCGGAGGAAAGGGGAGAGCCGAGAGGAGAAGAGGGGAAGGAGGCGCACCGGCATTGCTGGGCCTCGCCGCCGCCATCGCGTCCTCACCGAGCCTTGGAGGAAGACCGCACCACCACATGCAGTCATCACCGCCCGCTGCGTCGCTGCTTTGCCGCCGTTCACGCTTCTGTCGCTGTCAGAATCGCACGCCACCGCTGGAAGCATCTTCATCGTCGCCGTTAATGGAGGTCGGTAAACGGTGGGAAGACGCACGAGGAAGGAGAAGCCTTCGCCGTCGTGCCTTGTGCTGCCAGCTTCGTCGCACCTCGTCGTCATCATAGCTGCCGGACCTCCGTGTCGCACCGGCGTCGCGAGTTGCTATCGAACCATCACAAGCAGAACCCGTTGCGCGAAATTGCGCCGCCACATGCTGTTACCGTCGCCGAGCTCCCATGGCTGCCGCCGGCAAGATTCGAAGAGAGAGAAGCTCGAGGAGAGAGAGATTGACGGAGGGGTTACTGTTCATGCGGCCGTGCCTCCACTGCCTTTCACCGCCACATATCCGCCATCGTCCGCCGCGCCGCACCACGCCACGTCGTTGTCGGAAACTGTCACTGAAGTCCCTTTTCCCTTGGTAAGCGTTATCGTCTCTAAAACCTTTGAAATCAGTTTTCCGTCATAGCCTATTATAGGAACTGTGATGATGGTAACGTAGGGCGGAGTTGTGGTTCTCGCATGCTGAGTTTAGTAGTCGTGCATGCGAAATATCGCCAACGGAGTCACCGCCGTTCAGTTTTCTCGGCTATTCGTAAGTTCGGTAAGCTGCTCCCTGTTCCGAATTCTCTCAGTCGCTGCTCTATTATATGTTTCTAAGTCCTTGCAACATTAATTCTTTAGGTTTGAGTTTCGGTCCTTATGTGCCGTGATTAGAGTTGCCGTAATTGCGGCTGCCGCGAATTTCGGGCTGAGAGAAAAAAGTTCAATTGACGCGTTTGGCTTTCGGGTTTCGACTTTTCAAGGTAGGGGCGTTTTCATTAAACTCATTTTTATTTTAAGAATTGTTATAAATTGATATTTAAGCAAATAAATATTTTTGGTGATTATGGAGTCTTATGAATTGAACTGATTTGCCTTGAATGAATGTGATTGCTTACTTGACTGTGGCTTTCTGAATATTGAGATAGTGAGTGAAAGATTAATTTGAAAATCTGGTTTAAATGTTTATCAAGTATAATTTGAGAATTGAAAAATGATTTGATGTTAGAATTAATTTGTGTTCGGAAAACGGCTTGAGATTTGTGAATGACTCGGATTTGAAACCGTTGGAAAAGGCTTGAGTAAATGTTAGTTGGCTTTATTGAAAATGAATTGAGATCTGGAAAGGATTATAATATTGGAAATGAGCTTGATTTGTTGAAAAATGAGTTTAAATTGAAAATGGTCTGAGATATTGAAATTGAATTAAAAGGAGTTTGAGAAATGATTTTGTTGAGACCCAAAAAGGGTGGCAGAATATGAGTTTTAGAGGAGATACTGCCGAAATTTTATAGAATTAGAAGTTTTATTTGAAGTAGTTATTTTAAAAGGGTTTAATTTTAAGCATTATATGGTTTAAGATTACTTTATTTATCAAAAGAAGAGTTATGTTTTGAATTGGGAATTGTTAGTGAACGGAACGGAAAGAAGGATGATGAGGATTTATTTTGAAATATGATTTTGAATGAATTTGGAAATGAGTTATGGATTGATGAATGATGATGATGTTGAAATATCGATTGAGAATGTTGAGATATGAACTTTGAATTATTCATATGGCTCATGAATTTGAATTATCTGAGATACGAGGTTTCTTGGATAAAGTACCATGGCTTGCCACCACGTGTACCAGGTTGAAAACTCGATACTCTGTTGACCCTACGACGTAAGTGTGATCGAGCACTATATAAATTTCCGGGAACGTAACCCCCATTGAGCAATATTGATTATTTGAGAAAAAGTTATGCATAGACTCTTGGGGATGCACGTTGGGGGACAGTCTAAGTATTTTCAGATCTGTCGAGTTGGCTGGATAACCGACAGATGAGCCTCATCAGCCATAGGACAGGCATGCATCATATGCATTTGTATGCTTTGCTTGGGTATGAACTTATTTTGGTTTGCCTAATTGTTAAACTTCTCTTAACTGCTACCTGAACTATTTACTGTAACTGCTACCTAAACTTGTGCTTTCCTTGTCTGTCTTGCCTGTGTTTGTCCTAGTGTGCTACATCTGAGAATGAACTTCGTTGTTGAATTGATGACTGTGTTGATTAATTGCGTGGTTGGTTTATGATTACGATTTGATTTTCTTATAAGAAAAGAAAGGTTTTGGATTTCCGAAAGATTATACATTGTTTCTTTGAAAAGGTTTTGAACGATTAGCTATTGATTTTTAAAAGGATTCATAAAACAATGATAATCACTGAGCTTGAAAACAGTTTTCTTATTAAATATCTTCTTATGACAATTCTGAAACTCCATGGTGAGACCGTGTGGTTAGGTTCTCACCCCCTACAGCTTTACTTTTTCAGGAATCAGATAAAAGAGCATTATGAAGAGTTATACTGCGTTTTGGTTTATATGATATGGTATTAATTAGATAATTTTTCTTCCCTCGTCTTTGTTATTACAATCTTGTAAGAGGGATAGGAGTTGTTTGTTTTATATGTATATTACATTATAAGCTATTATGTACGAAGTCTTGTATATGAATCTATGCCTGTTTGTTTTTTTTAAGATAAAGTATTTATTTCCGGTTTTCAAAGAATTCAGCGATACGGTATCGAGTCAAAGACTCCTATTTTAATATTAAGTATATAAAGTAGTCGTAATACTTCTTACTATCAGAGTAGCGCAGGCGGAAGCGTGACATTCTAGTAGTGAGGGTGTTATAGTATGACTATGTTATAGTGACTATAATTTTAATAATACTTACATAATTACTATAGTCACCGCAAAATATTCATATTAAAATTCACCGTATAAAAATTAAACAATACTAGCAACATTTATCTAGTAATACGTTATTTTATTTTCTCTTAATAATAACAGATAATCATAGAAGCAATAGGTAAAGCATCATGCTTTGAAAGATCAATAACAAACCAAAGGAATATTTTTTTCCCTTTAATTCTTTTTTTTTTGGGAAGGGGGGAGATACAAATTATTTAAGAAGATAATACAAAATCAAATCTCAAATTTCGTCTTTCAAATGACAACCGAGGTCTCTTTTGTAATTGAATTTCTTCAATTAATTAATTAGATCCTCTTGCAATTAAGTTTAGCAAGAAATCCTTATAGTTCCCTTTAGCAGTCTCTTGTATTTTGTGTGGTAAAGTAACTCCATAAAGGTTATTGTAATCGGCCATTATCTCTTTAATATCAATGTCAGCTCGAGTAACAATCACACGACCAAGTGCTTTTTTAGTGTTCTTATCAACATCAATTTTCAATGCTGAAT
>NC_029792.2:119075196-119077346 GCF_000816755.2 Arachis ipaensis
ACACAACATAATAATAATAATAATAATAATAATAATAATAATAATAATAATAATAATAATAATAATAATAATACTTATAGATATAAAAAATAAATTAAAAGAATAATAATGTATTCTTTAGAGATGGATAATTTAAGGTTTAATTATTCTGTCGGTCCTATAATTTTATCGAATTTTTAATTAGGTCCCTATACTATATCAGATTTTGTAACTAAATTCCTACCATGACAAAAATGTTGAAATTATATAACGGAATATTCTATTAAACTATATAGAATATTCAGTCAAGTGTTAGGCATATTCGTTTTGTTTAATAGAATATTCTATTAATTCTAGCGTTTTTATCATGGTAGAGATTTAATTACAAAATCTGATATAGCATAGAGACTCAATCGAAAAAAAAAAAAAACATAGAGACCTAATTAAAAATTCAGTAAAACTACAAGGATTAATAGAGAAATTAAACATGATTTAATTTCTCAATGTAGGTATATACAGCTTCAAATCTTACCTTACAAAAATATATTTGAGGGGTACAAAGACATTGCACAGCCTCTTTGAACCTTATGTCATCAAGATCCTAGTAAAAGGAAGTGAAATTTTTTGTAAGAACTAGTTAAGATTTATCAACAGAAAATGGTGTACAATAAAATTACATGAGGACTACACTACTATTATAAAATGAAAAAATTTAGAGGGCCAGCAATTTTTGTGTTTTGTGGCCAGTACTTAACTATCAAAAGAAAAGTGAGTGATCTTCCATTATTGGATGTAATCTCACACCATTAAAAATACTATTAATGACCAATTGATGGTTACAAAACACAAAAGTTACTGCCCCTAACACTCCTCTTATAAAATTGTTGCTCTTTAGTGTCTACAAATAGACACAGAGGCCGAACCAAAATTTTAATAATAGACGGTCAAATTCTTATGATTAATTAATCACTGTATTCGACCGTGAATGTTTTGATTGTAAACTAAAAAATAGGTCTATGATCATTTAATAAAATATTAATGGAATGAATTCTTAATAAAAATAAAAGGAAAATTTAATTATTTCTTTATTTTTTTTAATTAATTTGTTCTATTAAATAATTTGTTCATAAAAAAAATCTATGATCAATTTGTCATTTTCTAAAATATATTAGAAACTATAACGATAATATTAGAGAAACAAAAAAAAAAATAGAAAGAATTTGTTTTATTTAACATTTATTAATTATTGCAACAATTAATAAATATTAGATAAAATAACAAATAAATATTAAATAAGATAAACTTGGACTATTCAAGTTAATTATTTTTTATCTTTCTAATATTATGGATAATTAAATACCTCATCAAGGTTCTTGCCAGAAATATCTTTGTAGTGGTTGTATAGTGCTTTGAGATGAGGCTTGCTTCTTGTTGCTAATATCCTTATGACTTCATCATCTTCATTGATAGGTTTCTTATGAGCATTCTTAATCGCATCATAAATTATTTTTGCCTCTGATTTTGCATGCTCATTCTTAATCTTTGGTCCTTCATACCTATAAGCACTTACAAGTGCTACCAAGAGCTGTTTGTTTCCAAAAGCAATAAATAATGTTATTCAATTAAACTATTATAAATTAGATCTATCGTCATATTTGATGTTCACTTTTATTTTATCAAATTCATCTCACATGTCATTAGTTTCAAAGTATGGACAATGTTAATAATTAATTCGAGATGTTTGCATGTCACCATCCAAAAACATAAAAATAAAGAAAAAAAAAGAGATGTACGCATGAGTTACAAATAACATAAATATTGGCATAAAATATATACGATCAAATCGATGTAAAAGTTAATAATGAATTAATTCAAATTAATTTCTCGAACAAAATACAACTATAATTGAAGCAGGTTTAACTATTCTATTTTCTTTTTAGCGTAAACTATATCAAAATCGTCTCCAATTTTTTATAATACAAACAGAAAGATTTTATACTTTTGATAACGTACAAAATATCCTCAAAATATATTAGAAATTAAAGACCACAAAAAATTATTTTTTATATAAATGACAAATAACTTTTTGTATTTCACATAAACTAATAATTATACGATTAATCCAAAATTTTATTAGAATAATTGGATAACTCTTTAAAAAGTATATACAA
>NC_029792.2:119077430-119080326 GCF_000816755.2 Arachis ipaensis
TGTGGATCTCTGGCCTTACAATCTTTGAGTAGAATTGTAGAACCAAAAAAAATATGTAAAAAAAGATATTAAATAATAAAAATCACACTATACTAAACAATTAAAAAAAAAAATTGAAAGAATCTCATATTTTATTGGCTTTTTAAAAATTGGAGACGATTTCAGTAATTTAGTATTTTTGAATTACCTTGCGTTCAATGCCATGAATGTGAGAGGCAACATCCTCTTCAATGGAGTGATCAAAGAGAGAATGGTATGCCTTTCTAGCTCCCAATAACTCTTCAGAGGACCTTGTGCATGCTATCTCAACCAACACTCCATATGATGTTTTTCCCTTCTTTATTGCTTCTTTTACTAAACGGGCATCCCTCTCCCATGGATGCATGGACCACAACAAAACTGTGTTCTGATGAAATCAAATACACTTAGGATAGCACATTTTAGATTATTGACAATAAAATATTTTTTTGAAAAAAAAGGATTTAAATAACTAATTAATATAACTCAAATTTGATTATTTCAAACATAGTTTAGTTTGACATTAATTAAAAAAATAAAAACAATTTGTTAGTTACACTTATCAAACAATTTATCTGGTGTAGTTGCATTTATGAAAGATGTAAACATACATATATCAAATATCATTGCCAAAGGTGTTAGTAGAGAAAATAAGATGTCTAATTTGTAGAGTCCTGATGATTTATTTGAATATAGCGATGAGGACAAATCCAAAGAGAATGTCTATATAAAAGTCGATGATAGAAAAATTGAAAAAAAGCTTGCAAAATAAAAGGCAGGACTAGTATCAAAAGTAGGAAAACTAGTCATAATAAAGTTGTAATAAATAATCTTTCGCTATATCATCTGAGCCTATTCAAAATGCCGAAAACAGTGACCAAAAAATTATTTTTTTCTAATCAAGCTCTTTTTAAGAAGAAAAGGATTAAAAAAAAAAGGTGATGCCTACAATCAGTCAGAGCCAAATATAAAAACCTAAAGAGTACGGAAGTCTGGAAGTTGAGGATATTACCATAAGAACGTAGCATTACTTTTTAAATGATGGTGGAGATTTTCAGTAGAGGACAAGCCCCTTTGATAGCACATCGTGACATCGTGTAATGGTAATAATATGACAAAATTTATCATAGAAAATGGAGAACCTAAATTAAATAGGTCTTGGATTGATATAATTAAAGGCATCAAATATGTAATTGGTTGAAAGATATTGCATGAAAAGGGATTAGAATGTGTGTGGAGAATAGATGTAAAACAAGATTTTGGAATGATACATAGGTGAAAAAGTTGTGCATTAAAGATAAGTTTTCTAGACTTTATGCAATCTCATCAAACAAAGTCGAATTAATAGCAAATTGTGATTTTTGGGACGATTTATTTTGGTGCTGGAATTTACAATGGTAAAGATGTTTTTTTTAATGCGAGAGTAAACACGATAAAGAATTACATTACTTGTTACAAAATATTTTCTTAGTTTCAGGATGAGGCAAGATGGTGTTTTTCGGAAGATGGAAGCTTTTCAATTAAATCTCTCATTAATGTGGCAGTGGAAAAAAAAAATCTGGAAGTGATTGAATCGAAACATATCTTTGACAATGTGTGGAGGGGAACAATTTCTCTAAGGATAGAGATCATGATTTGGAGTGCAATCCTTGAAAGATTAAACACAAAAAGAAGTTGGTAAATTTGAACATTATAAATCATAATGAAGCTGGCTGTGTTATGTGGAAAGATTGTTGAGGACGAAACACCTCTTTATCCATCACAATTATGTGAATTTGATGTGGACAAAAGCAATGTAAATAAGTGGGATAAACCGGGTTAGATCGAATGACCTTAAGGCCTTCTTTAATATATGGTGCAATCAAATTAAAATGTGGTTAGACTTGTAAGAAAAAAATGGATTAATTAGTGGTTTGCTATTATATGGTCCATATGGAAGATGAGAAATAAAAGAATATTTGAGAATAAATAAGTTAAGGGAGAAGAGGTTTGAAAAAAAATATTATATCATTGGTGTGAATGGAATTAAAAGATCTTCGGATACTGGAATTTCAACATGCAACTGTAAAAGGATTTTAGATACATCTATAGATGGAGGATTATTGCAAAAGATAATAAAAATAGGAGAATTACTTGGGGTAACAATCAATAGTTTATATGTGAATTTTAGGACTGAAATTTAATTTGCTATTAATAGACGGACTTATGTTAAAATATACTAATGAGCTATAAAGAGATGAGATTGCCGTAGCTAAAGATATTTATTGAAATGCTGTGAAAGTCCTTAGCTTGTCAATTTGTGTGAGAAGATTTCTTTGACTAGGTACTGAGTATTAAAGTTTGGCTTCAATATCACAAAAAAATCAAGAGCATTGGTAATTTTTGAAGGAGATCTTCAATGAATTGAAGACTATATATTGATTGGTATTGTATTTTGAGTCCTTTTGTTTTGATATTTGTATTGTAATACTGTCTTTTTTTGCATGTAGAAGACTTGAGTGGTTTTGTAATTAATCTTGATGATAATGTCGAAGAGATTATATAATTAATCATAAGTCACTCATAGAACTCTTCTCCCTGTTTAGATCGAGCATGTAACTTAACAATTAAAAAAAAACTACCTACTCTTTCTCTCTTCTTTTTAGGTCAAATGCAATCTTAAACTAATTAATTTAAAAATATCTTTTGACTAAAAAAATCCAAATCAAAATATCTAAAATAAAATATGTTATATAAAAGTACATTTTATGCACTATAATTATGGTGATCATGAATTTTAATAATATTTTAAAAAATTAACTAAAATTAAAATAATCTTTTTTATTATTTGAAAATATTTTTATTTTGAAAATAAAAATAAAAAATTATTAAATTAAAT
>NC_029792.2:119080902-119085966 GCF_000816755.2 Arachis ipaensis
ATAAAAATATTAAAAAAAAAAAAGGAGATCGAAATAAGGGATAAATACACGACTATACGTTTAATTATTGTGAAATATATATAAAGTAAATAAACCGAAGAAATAAAATTAATAATTATTATTAAGAATGAATGTACCTTAAAACGGACAAATTCATGCTTGAGAAGACGAGCATAGTGATCATCCCATCTCTGAAAATGGCGTTCTTTATCCTCAATGAACAAATTTGGTGTCTTCTTTCTGAAAGCTTCTCTCTCCAATGGATCCCATTTTCCCAATATTCTTACCAATGCACTCTCCTCCACTCCATGCCCTTTCATTACTCATCAACCATCATTTAATTTTGTCAATAATAATTTCCAAAAAACTTTTAAGAAAAACAAAGAAAACAAAGAAATCTAGGTAAAATATTTTATCTGTTATTTAAATTTTTTATTATAATCTATTGAATTATAATTCTATACTAAAATTTTAAATTTATAAAAAAAAATAAATATCTTTTTCAATCCCTAACCATTTACACGAATGACAATAAAATTAAATATTTTTTATAATTTAAAAATACCTAATCGATTCTCAATCACTTATGCATTAATTTAGTTAAATTGATTCATATAACTAGATTGTCAAATGATTATCTATTAATATGTCAGGGACCACATGAAATTTTGGTTCTTTAAATATATATAGATAAAATCAATAAATAAAATAATAGATATATTTTTTTAATATGCTATAAAAGTGAAAGTGACTTAATATAATTCTTGAAATTAAAAGGATGGAATAGTATAGAAGTTGGATAGATTTGAAAGAAATTAGAAAAGAACCTGAGAGTGCTTGGGTGACAGCTTCTAACTCTTGATTGAGTTCCATTTTCCAAGATTATGGAGTTTTGTGTTTGTAGCACAAGAAAATGAGATTATGAGATTGAGATGTGTTCAATGACGAAGGGCATGTATGTATGTTTCACTTTATATTAGCCTGGAAGGTTATTTTCGTCATTTTAGTGTGTATGTATTGAAATGTAGGAATAATTTTAAAAAATTAAAATTAAGGCTTGCTTTGCTGTAACAACATATTTATTAATTGATTAATAATGTAGTTTTTGCACGTGGAATAAATACTCTAGAAAATGGTTACATCACAAAGATTTGAAATGACACATTTGTCCCTTAGGAACCAGTTTAAACTTCTGTGTTTGGTAATGTATAAAACCTTCAATGTAACTTTTCTTTTTTTTTTTTTATTAAAATAAAACTGAAAATAGCAAAAAATATTTTTTGTGTTTTTAATAATTTATAATAAAAATTTAATGACTTTAATTTTACCTATAAATAATAATTATTAACATTTGTTGACTTATTTTGTCTAAAATTGTTATGATTTAGATTTTAGATACGTTTTTTAGATTTTTTCCGATTTTGTCAATTTAACTAAAAAAATATTTTTATGGGAAGAGGAGAAAAATTGTTATTCTATGCATAATTCTAAAAAAAATTTCTGTAAAACTAAAAGAACAAAAATGAAGTATAATCCTAACAGAAAATAGATTAGGATAAATTGATAACAAATAAATTTTCCAATCTCAACTTAAGTAGTTGATAGTTATGTTATAATTTGAAGTTACAAACCCATCAACATGTTAAAGTTGCATCTAACTAATTAATGTTTAAAACCCAAATTAGTTCTAACTTTAAGTTACATACAGACTTGAGTTACAAAAGCCTGATAGATATTTTAATTTTAATTTTAATTTTTTCTAGTTGATGCTTCTGTCACAAATGATATATACGATAAAAAATAATGAGAGATTATTCATGCACTACTCATTGTTCTTTCAACAAGTTAATAAAAGATGTGAATATTTTGTAATTGCGGCCATGTCCCTCTTTTGTGTGTATATACAAATAACGCCATAGATTTGTTTCAATTTCTTGTTTGGCCCCTTCAATTTCCAAAAGGTAAATAAAAATTCTATCTATTATGGCCCAGTATACATAAAATATTGTTGCATCAGAACGTGGTAATAATCTAAAATATAGCAGAATCATTATTTTAATAATAGATAGATAGATACAAGGAAAAAAGAATATATTATATATAAGTGAAGTGCATGCCAGGGGGAAATTATTTTTAACTCTTATTCCTTTGTCATAGTCATCTATTTGGTCTCTTTTATTCTTCTTTCCATTGTCACTATTATTATGCAAAAGGCATTAATAATGTTGTTAAGACTTAAATTAATACTTCATCAGGTTGTCCATATTCCTTTCTTAACGTTAAGGTATAGTGTGTGAAAGCTCGAATCTAATATACGGTTATATTATACGTATGATTGAAGAAGTATTGTTTCCTCTTTTTTTTTTTAATCCGAAATGTGCTAAAACTGACACTCATTTCAGGGTTAGGTACCCTTTTTTGTTTCTAATATTTTAGATCAAAATTAAAATTGTTTTAATATTTTTTTATTAATATCATTATTAATGTTAAAAATTATTTTAAAATTATTTTTTTATCTAAATATTAATTTTTAAGACTGAAATACTCCTAATAAAAATAAAATTAAAAAAATATTCTCTCCCAAACTCCTATCCACTCTCACTACTAATTTTTCACTAATCTTCTACTCATGACCATCACCTTTACCATTATCACGGTAGTCGAAAAATATTTTTGATTAGGATAAGCCAATTCGAAATATTGAAGAGATGATTAAGATTAGGGCTGGAAGTGAGTCAAGTCAGTTCATGAGCTAGCTCGAGCTCGACTCGTTAACAGCTCGATAAGCTAAGCTCGTGAGCTGGTGAGCCAAGCTTGAGCCTGAAATTGAGCTCATAAATTAAATGAGTCGAGCTTGAGCTTGGATAAGCTCAACTCATTAGTTCGTGAGCTGTATCGATTATATATGTATATTATAACAATCTTAATTATTTAATATTTATATTTATTTTTTACATATAATTTTAATATAGGACATAAATAAAAAATTTATAATTTATTGATAGATAAACAATATATAAAATTGATCTTTTCAAATATTTTTAAAATATATAAGTTATAATTTATTAATATAAAATTATAGATTATGTATCTATGTTTCTCTTATTTGAGCCAGCTCATGAGCTCGAGCCAGCTCGTGAGCTTTTGGTGAGCCGAGCTTGAGCTTAAGAAATAAGCTCGGTTGTTAATGAGTCGAGCCGTGAGCCAAGCTCAATTTTCGTGAGCCGAGCTTGAGCTTGGTCTAGCTCGGCTCATCTCGGCTCACTTCCAGCCCTAATTAAGATATAAGCAGAGGTCGAAAAGGTGCACGTGCAGGCATTAATTGGGAATTACTCGATACGGACTTGATATTAGACACTTTATTAAATCGAGCAAGCATGGTTGAGCGAACATTTGAATGAGAAATCCAATAGTGAATTGTGCAGTTACGAGAAGTAGAGAAGTTGAAGGCATTCTCCAAGTGAGGAATTTATGGGTAATGTCTATGGGCAGAAGAGCGAGAACGGTTACCTAAGAATTCGCATACAAGACTGTGTCGTGTAATTAAGGATCGGTTACAGACATGGGTTATAAATATTAGAAAGTTTTAGGAAATAAAGGTTGGAACTTTGCTTCAGAAATTACTCACGTACACTCACATCCCAAGGACTTTCTGAGTCTGCTTCGAGTCAATTTTCTGTAGAGTTCCTTCCACATGTCTTTATTTTCAATTTACATTGTCTGCAAACTTTATCTCTCAAGCAAGTTTATCTTTCAAGCAAATTTATGTTTTAAGCAATGTTTAATTTTCGAATTCAATTTATATTCTAGCATTTTTAATCTTCACGCCCAAACTCCTTTGACTCAGTCGAAAGCATCTTGGTACTGCTTTCTTTAAATTTTAACACAACCTTTTTTCGATTTCAGTCAATTTACATTTCGAATTCTTTATTTTTTGTTTCTTTTATTCTGTTGCAAATTTTAATTTACTTTTTATTTCAATACTCATCTAATTCAAGACACTTTGATGCACTTATAGAAAACTGGTACCTGCAAAAGAGGAGTAGGTTTCGCTCCCAAACTATTAGAATCGAACCACCATCGATTTGCTAAAAATCGACAAAATCACAAAAAAGAAAAATTGAATCCACACACAAATTAAAGAACCACAAAACAAAAAGACTTCATCTATCCAACAATAAAAGCTTCTTCACGAGTTTGAACTAGAGGCGGTTATTGCTACCATCGGAGGAGAAGCCGCAATAGATGGTGGTGGCACTACGAACGGCACGATAGAGGAGGAAGATGTAGACAGCGAAGCCGATGCGGTAGTCTTTTGTCGGTGTCTGATGCTCTCTCAATTTACGCTTCCTCCCTCTCGAGAATCCTTCCATAGCCCTCTCCCTCAAGCGTCTCCTTTTCGCCTCTGTCCCTATCTCTGCCTCCTCCATTTCCACTTGGGTCACTGTCTCCGCTGTCAGTATCCGCAATGTCGCCTACTACCTTGCCGTCTTCAATTTCCTCTTCTATTGGCTCTTCTCCATTCCCCGCCCCTCCTCCTTCCAGACCACTCATAGGGCCAGGTTCCATGACGGCGAGGTTCCTCATGTCCACACCCTCTACCTTCTCTTCTTACCGCTTGTTCTTCCTGTCGTTTTTGTTTCACCTCTATACCTCTATCAGGGGTGCTTTGTGGTGGGTCACCAAGAATGAGAACCAGGTTCACATCATAAGGGTCGTCAATGGTGATGTGGTTTTTGTAATACCTTAACATTTAAATTCTTATACTCGAGTCATAAGTCAATGATACTAAGGTGGTATGACTCAAGGAGGATTTATAATACATATATAACTAGAATAAATTATTAATCTAGGAATCTAAAAAGGGAGTAAAAGAAAATTGCGATCCGAAACACACATGTGACGAAAAGTAACGCGTTTGAAAAGTAGGGTAAAATAAAACTTTAAAGATAGAATAGATTAAAGACAGAATATATATAAGTATGTGTATGATAACCACTAGTCACGACTTACGAAGTTTAGGTTGACTAAGATTACAGTAAAATAAAACAGTTGATAATAAAT
>NC_029792.2:119085987-119086866 GCF_000816755.2 Arachis ipaensis
CCAGAATCTATATCTAAAAAACAAAAAATATATACAAAATAATAATCTCTAACCCATAAATTTTCAATACAGTAAAAATACTAAATAAATACAATATAAAATAATAGAAACTCTCTAAATAATCTTACGCTTCCACACAACCGTCTTTTTATTTTGGATTCTCACTAATCTATGATTAAGCAACTATCTTAAAGATTCTACTCTAATTCATCAAAAAGGGTAAATTCCTTGATGATTTCTTTGTCCTTATAGAAGAATTTCATGAGAACGTCTACTAGTTATCTTCATAACAAGCCATATATTGTCCTTTTTCTAAAGGATTAAAATTGATCATAAAAAATTATAATTCTAACAAATCTTGTCATAAAAAAAATTAAAATTAATTTATAATCATAAAAAATAATATCCATCAAATAAATCTAATCAATCGTTAACTGTTCAAAAACGTAGTTAGTGATTAGTGAATGATCTCACGTGTAACGCATGGTTAATGCATTTAAGAATTATAATCTATATTTAAATTAATTTTGACATTTGAATAGTACAGTCTATTAGAAGGTGATAGCTAATCCCTGATAATTAAAGATCATACTCGATTAATAAATAAAAAATTGTATTGCATTATTTGCTCACCATTTTTTTATTTTTTAAAATAATGAAAACAACATTTCGTTATATTATTAATATTGCCATATTGGCTAAGTGTGATCCCTTGCAATTCACGATATGATATACAATCTTATTATATATATGACTTAAGGTTGATAAGGGTGAGACATGTGGTTGTTGAATTTTTACATAAATAATATATTTATAGTTGTATTTGAAAGTGATTATAAAAATAATTCATAACATACATAATGAAATATATAATAGATA
>NC_029792.2:119086901-119114817 GCF_000816755.2 Arachis ipaensis
TCATTCCATTTATCATAATATCATTTTTATTTTGATAAGATGTTATTGTAAGTGTACCTTATTATATTAGAAGTAAAATAAATTAAATCTTTCAAATGTAATTAAGATGATCAATTATTTAGGTGTACATTGTACAATATTCACTTCCTAGCTATATCCTACAACTTGTAAAAACGTTGATTTATTTTCTCTGACAGGTCAACCGAGCGTGTTGACTTTATTTTATTATTTTTAAGTTTTAACTGGATATATAAATGAATATGACATGTGAAGATGGCAACATAATTTCATATCTATCTAGAATTTATAAAACTAGATGATCCGATTATATTTTTGAAACTTACGATGATATTTGATAGAGATATATATTAAGCAAAGTTTAAATACATTTCACATTACACGTTCCCATTTTAAAAATGTTTATTCTTTCACATAATTGTCATACATTCAAAATTTCAAATCTCCATAGGTTTTACATACATGATGTGAACACCAAACCAGTCCACAGTTGAAGTCATTATTTTATGAATGATGATTGATATACGCACAGCGATAGATAATGCCTAATTCACAAGCGAGATTTGTCAAAATTTAAAATAAATAAATAAATAAATATTATTTATACTTCTTGGATACCTTATAAGTTATGTTTAACTAAAACAATTCTGAAATAGTCCCACACTTCAAAAACTAATATCTAAACTTGTATCTTTGTTTTTTCTCCACTAACATATAACTTTTACTACTCACAAAGTCACAAGTCTAAACAACTTCATAAATCTTTTTCATTTTAGGATAAAGTACTAAATTGGTCCTCTATATTTGGACGTAATCTTATTTTGGTCCTTAAGGTTTAAAATATTCTATTTGAATTCAAAAAAATTTTATTTAATTTCTGTTACAGCCTGGCCCAAACCATTTGCGAGCCAGCCCGACCCAAGCACCATCAGACCCGAACGGTCAGAAGTGAGGCGCTCAGTCGCCGACCTGGACGTGCGTCCCTGACAATTTTGCTATAGCTATATGAAGGAAACATCAAAGAAGGTGGGCCTACCCCTGCAGGGCCCACCTCTGACACGGTATATATGGGGAAGGTCCTACCCCTCCCCCAAGGTACGTCACATACCATTCATCCCTTTTTCGCCTGCACACTTTACTGACTAGAGCGTCGGAGTGTCTTTGCAGGTGACACCCCCCTCCTCACACGAAGTGCTCGGGACGTCGTCTATTCCAACCCAGTGACTCATGACCAGGCGAGACCCCCCTCATCAACCAGGATACGAATCCGAACCGTCCGATACCCAACCTACCGAACATTGACGCCGTCTGTGGGGAACGCCTGAATGGACGTTGTACTGGACCCACGAAAAATAGGCCGCGAGACCGAGCGCAGAGGAGAAGCCTCCGTGGCTTCTTCCCGGGAGCGCACGAGGTCCCCTCCAAGAAGAACCTCACGATCTCTTGAAAGACGCCCCTTCAGGGGAACTGGCGACAACAGCGCCAGAATAATGCAAGAACTACGTCACAGGATGCAGGACCTAGAGCACCGACTGGCAGACCGAGAACATCACCAACAAACTCCCGAATCAAGCAACTCCCGTTCCCCTCCGAGAAGCCACTCCCGGCGAACAGCTAGCCCAAGATCTGATCCCGAGAGCGCCAGGGAGGAAGGACGCACAAGGAGGCGCTGCGACCCCATCATCTATGCCAGGCGCGGGAGAAGACACACCGCAGATCGTGACCGGGAAGACGGTCACGGGAAGACGACGAAGGAAGAGCAAGGAGAACCCGCGGACCCGTCATAATGGGCGCGACCCCATTTCATTGTTCCATCCTCGAAGTCTGGCTGCCAAAACACTTTGACAAGCCAACGGACATGAAGTACAATAGAACCCAAGACCCACAGGAGCACCTTATGGCCTTCGAGGCCAGGATGAACCTGGAGGGAGTGGGGGATGAGGTAAGGTGCTACGCTTTCCCGGTCACCCTTGCGGGACCTGCAATACGGTGGTTTAATAGCCTCCCGCAGGGCTCGGTGGCCAGGTTTTTAGATATTAGCCACGCCTTCCTAGCCCAATTTACTACCAGAATAGTAAAGGCAAAGCACCCGATCAATCTGCTCGGAGTCACGCAGAAGTCCGGCGAACCGACCAGAAAATATCTAGACTGGTTCAACGACGAGTGCTTGGAGATCGACGGGCTAACTGACTCGGTTGCTAGCCTATACCTGACGAACGGACTCCTAAACGAAGACTTCAGAAAGCACCTCACCGCGAAGCTGGTATGGACAATGCAGGAGATCCAATGTGTAGCTAGGGAATACATCAATGATGAAGAAGTCAGCCAGGTCGTGGCTGCCAACAAATGGCAGCCCTCTTACAATCAAGCCCGGCACCACAGGAATGGAGAAAGACAGAAGGAACACGCCAGAGACGGCGGTCCGAGCAAGACACCCAGGCCATTTCCTCGAGTCGGGAAGTTCACTAATTACACTCCCTCACCGCACCGGTCATGGAAGTTTACCAACAAATAGCCGAGAAGGGAATCATGTCGAAGCCCCAACCTCTTAAGGACCGAACAGAGGGGAACAAGAGCCTCTACTGTGATTACCATAAAGGCTACGGGCACAAGACACAGGACTGCTTCGACCTGAAGGACGCGCTGGAACAAGCAATCAGGGATGGAAAACTAGCCGAATTCTCCCACCTCATTAGGGAGCCAAGGAGACAGAATCGCGACGATGAGGGGGAGGACAAGACCCGGGCAACAAAGCGACGCCAAGAGCCGGAGGACGACGATCACGGCCTTACCATAGTGAACGTGGTAACAGCGAGGAACGCGGCGCCAGGGTCGAGGACGGCACATAAAAACGACGCCAAAATCCTGGCGGTTTTCTCACCCTCGGCGCGGAACTCCAAAAGACTTCCATCCATTTCGTTTGGCCTGGAGGACCAATGGTTCGACGAGGTCGCGGAGAGCCCTCCCATGGTCATCATGGCCAGAGTGGGAACCGGCCTCATTAAGCGAATCCTCGTAGATACTGGGGCAGATTTAAATATCATGTTCCGCAACGTGTTCGACGCATTGGGCCTGCGAGACGCCGACCTGAAGACTCACCAACACGGTGTTGTATGACTAGGCGACCACTTCATCAGACCGGACGGGATAATCTCCCTCCCGATCTCCGTAGGACAAGGTCAGGCGAGAAGATCGATAATGGCCGAGTTCGTGGTCCTACGAGACTCCACAGCCTACAACATCATTCTAGGGAGAAAAACCATCAACGACCTAGGGGTAGTCATCAGCACAAAGATGCTAATAATGAAGTTTGTCGCTGAGGACGGGTCTGTGGAATCCATGAAAGGAGACTTGAAAACGGCAGTCGCTTGCGACAACGCCAGTCTCTCCTTAAGAAAGAAATCTAAGGAAGCGTCAGGGGTGTTCCTCGCCGACCTGGATGCCAGGGTCGACGACAAGCCCAGACCCGAACTAGAAGGGAACCTGGAGAAGTTTAGAGTCGGCGACACGGAGGAGAAGTTCACCTTCATGAACAGAAACCTCCCTCACGAACTGAAGGAACCCCTTGTGAAAATGATCAGGGCTAATGGCGACCTATTCGCCTGGACACCGGCTGACATGTCAGGGATAGATCCCCAACTCATGTCACACCATTTGGCCGTCATGCTACAGGCCAGACCAGTGGCCCAAAGGAAGAGGAAGATGTCACAGGAAAGGGCAGAGGAGGTGGCCAAGCAGACGGCCAGCCTTCTCGAAGCAGGATTTATCCGAGAACTCGACTACTCGACCTGGCTCTCGAATGTAGTCCTGGTAAGAAAGCATAATGGGAAATGGAGGATGTGTGTGGATTATTCCGACCTCAATAAAGCATGTCCCAAGGACTGCTACCCCCTACCCAACATCGATGCACTCGTTGACGCGGCGGCGGGGTACCGGTATCTGAGCTTTATGGATGCCTATTCTGTGAGATATATTTTCAAAATATGTGAAAAGTTATTTTGAAGAGTTACATCTCTTCATAGAGTTGTGACTTAATCAAAGGTTATGCCTGTTAAAAGGTTGCAACTATTTGAATAGTTATGTCTGTTGAAAGGTTGCAACTATTTGAATAGTTATGTCTGTTGAAAGGTTGTAACTATTTGAACAGTTGTGTCTGTTGAGTACGTTGTTGCATATACTCCGTATCTATAAATTTCCCTCATTTCATTATTGCGGAACAAATCTATCTCAACACTTTCTTTATGCGCAAAAGAAAGAATAGAGAATATTATTCTGTAAATTATCATTTAGTGTAAGGCTTGACTGTGTGAGTGCATAAACAAGTCAAGTATTCTTCATTGTATCCTACAGGAAATTTGCCAGTAACCCATTTTGCACACCATTGTATATTGGTGGGGGCGAATTAAGCCTAAAGGAAAATGTGTGTAACACACACCTTGAAGAATTGCGCTATTTGATTCACTATCCCCTTCTCTGCTATCTCACAATCTTTAGGCTTAATTTTTCACCAATAAAACAAAAAATGGTCACCACATCAATTAAGGAGATGACATCGGATTTTGTCAAGTTAGAAAGATTTGATGGTGGAAATTTCATACGATGGCAAAAGAAGATGCACTTCCTTCTCACAATACTAAAAGTGGCATATGTTCTTACCATGCCAAGACCACCAGAAGTTGAAGGGGAGGCCATTGCAAAAACACGAGCCAGGCAAAAATGGGACAACGATGACTATATATGCACCGGGCACATACTCAATGGCATGGTTGATGCACTATTTGATGTCTACCAAAATGTTGCGAGCGCAAAAGAATTATGGGACAAATTAGAGGCAAAATATATGGCCGAGAACGCAACAAGTAAGAAATTTCTTGTCACTCGCTTTAATAATTATAAGACGGTTGATGGTAGATCTGTCATGGAACAATTGCATGAAATTAAGCGTATTTTAAATAATTTTAAGCAACATAACATGCACATGGATGATACCATCATTGTATCTTCAATTATTGACAAACTCCCTCCATCATGGAAAGAATTCAAAAGAACTATGAAACATAGAAAGGATGATGTTTCTCTTGAGCAACTAAGTAATCACCTTTGTCTTGAAGAAGAGTATTGTAAACAAGACGATACTAAAGAGCAAAGTGCTCATGCTAATCTTCACGTAATGGAAGATGAAAAATCCAACAAGCCCAACAAGAAGAGATATCGAGATTTTAATAAATCTCAAGGTAACAATGGTGATTTCAGAAAAAATAAAAAGAAAAGAAATTGTTTTCATTGTGAAAAACTAGGACATTTTAAGAAAGAATGTCGTTTCTTAAGGAAAAAGAAAGAAAAGAATGACACAGCAATAAAAGATAATCTTATTACTGTAATTTCTGAGATCAACATGATTGAAGACATTGGATCATGGTGGATAGATTCTGGTGCAACTCGACATGTATACAAGAATAGAGATTTTTTCAAAACATTCAAAGAAGAGAATGGGACTATTCTGTACATGGAAAATGAATCAACTGTTCAAGTAATGGGCAAAAGAATGGTGGAACTTGAATTCACTTCTGGAAGAGTACTGACTCTTACTGATGTATATTATGTACCCGAAGTCAGAAAAAATTTAGTTTCTGTTCTCCTACTTAACAAGTACGGGTTTAAGTCTGTATTTGAAGGAGACAAATTTATTCTTTCTAAGGGTGGAGTGTTTGTGGGTAAAGGATATCTATGTAAGAATATGTTTAAATTGAATATTGTAAATACTAATAATAATAATAATGTTTCTGTTTATATTGCTGAGTCCTTTAATTTATAGCATAATCATTTAGGACATGTTAATTTTCATAAATTAAATGATATGATAAAATATGATCTTATTCCAAAATTAATTAAAAATTCAGATGTATAAACAACTTGTATGTTAACCAAGATAACAAGACTTCCTTTTCAAAGAGTACAAAGAAATTCAAAGTTATTAGAATTAATACATTCTGATGTATGTGATTTGCATGGTTGGCCTACTATAGGTGAAAAGAAATATTTTGTAACTTTTATTGATGATTTCAGTAGATATTGTTACATATATTTGATGCATTCTAAAGATGAAGTCTTGGATAAATTTAAGATTTTTAAAACTGAAGTTGAATTACAACATGAAACCTTTATTAAGTGCTTAAGGTCTGACCGTGGAGGAGAATATTATAATCCTAGTTATTTTAAGTCCACTGGTATTATTCATCAAACCACTACACCATATTCTCCACAACAGAATGGTATTGCTGAAAGAAAAAATAGGGTGCTAGAAGAAATGGTTAATGCTATGATATCTTATTCTGGTCTAGCAAAAGGTTATTAGGGTGAGGCTATGTTAACTGCCTGTTATATTTTAAATAGAATTCCCAATAAAAGGAATAAAATAACTCCATATGAACTTTGGAAGAATAAAAAGCCTAATCTTAAATATCTTAAAGTTTGGGGCTGTAGAGCAATAGTAAAAGTTTCTGAACCTAAACAAAAGAAATTAGGAGAAAGAGGTATAGAATGTATTTTCTTAGGATATGCTGAGAACAATAAAGCTTATAGGTTTGTAGTTATTGAATCTAATGAATCATACTCTGCTAATACAGTTATTGAATCAAGAGATGCAATTTTCTTAGAGGATAGATTTAATTCAACTCCAAGACCTGAAAGTAAAATTCACTTAGAAATAGAAGAAAATGTAGAAAATAAGCCCGTTGAAAATATTGAACCTAAAAAAAGTAAAAGAATAAGAAAAGCAAAGACTTATGGACCAGATTTTTTTATGTTCCTTGTGGAAGGGACAGGAGAATCAATAGATAGTATTGCACCTATATGCCTTCATATGGAAGGTGATCCTGAGACCTATGAAGAGGCTATAAGGTCTCGAGATTCAGATTTTTGGAAAGAAGCAATACAAGATGAAATGGACTCAATAATGAGAAATAACACTTGGAAATTAGTGGATCTTCCTCGTGGGTCAAAAGCCATTGGTTCTAAATGAATTTTCAAAAAGAAAATGAAAGTAGATGGAACTGTTGATAAGTTTAAAGCACGGTTAGTTGCTAAGGGGTTTGCACAAAAAGAAGGAATTGATTACTTTGATACATATGCACTAGTAGCAAGAATTGCTACAATTAGAGTGCTTATAGCACTTGCTTCAATCTTTAATTTTATCATTCACCAAATGGATATTAAAACAGCTTTCTTAAATGGTGAACTAGACGAAGAGGTGTATATGAAGCAACCCGAAGGATTTATAGTTGCTGGTCAAGAAAATAAAGTGTGCAAATTAGTTAAGTCTTTATATGGACTGAAACAAGCCCCTAAGCAATGGCATAAAAAATTTGATAAAAATGTTCGTGCTAATGGATATAAAATAAATGAATTGGATAAATGTGTGTATAGTAAAGTTAAAAATGATAAAGGTGTTATGATTTGTTTATATGTTGATGATATGCTTATCTTTGGTACTGATTTAGAAAAGGTAGAAAAAACTAAACATTTTTTGTCTAGTAATTTTGATATGAAAGATATGGGAGCTGCAGATATAATTTTAGGAATTAAAATTGTTAGAGATTGTCATAATTTAGGATTATCTCAATCTCATTATATAGAAAAAATATTAAAAAGGTTTGATGAATTTGAAGGATATTCGGTGAGTACTCCTTTTGATCCAAGTATTAAATTAGTACCCAATACAGGTTCGTCTGTTTCACAAATTGAGTATGCAAAAATAATTGGATGCTTAATGTATGCTATGACTTGTACTAGACCAGATATAACATATGCTGTAGGTCGCTTAAGTCGGTATACAAGCAATCCAAGTAAAGACCATTTGCATGCTGTCCGAAGAATATTAAAATATTTGAAAGGAACAATAAACTATACTTTGTTGTATAGTGGTGAACCTTCTGTTTTAGAAGGATATACAAATGCCAGTTGAATAAGCTATACAGAGGATCATGCATCAACAAGTGGTTGGATCTTTACTCTTGGTGGGGGTGCTGTTTCTTGGGGATCCAAGAAACAAACTTCCATAATGGACTCTATCATGGCTGCAGAATTTGTTGCTTTGGCAGCAGCAAGCAAGGAAGCTGAATGGCTTAGAGATTTATTACATGAAATTTCAGTTTGGCCAAAACCAATGGCACCAATCTCTATGCATTGTGATAGCCAAGCAACATTATCAAAGGCTTATAGCTAAGTCTATAATGGAAAATCTAGGCACATTGGAGTAAGACATAGCTATGTTAAAAACCTTATTAGTAATGGATCTATATCTATAAATTTTATAAGGTCAGAACAAAATTTTGCAGATCCTTTGACGAAAGAATTGACAAGGGATTTGGTGTTTAAAACATCAAAAGGGATGGGACTAAAATCCGTATTTTAAAAAATTACCAATGGTGGAAACCCAACTCACACTTGAGTAACATCAAGTCTTGAGTTCAATGCAGTAAAGTACACTATTAGAGTAATTGCAAGTACTCATAATAATTTCTTTCATCCCAAGGTGAAAAGTACTTGGAACCATAATGGTATAAAGGAACAGGATGAGCTTTACTCTTAATAGACCTATAGCAAGTATATTATTGCTGAAGTATTTAATTATGGGATACTTTTGATAGAGTCTACCTATATGAGTGTGAACTGAGGCCGGTTCTTAGAGTTAAGATTTTACTCTTAAAGCACTCACGAAAGGATATAAGACACAAGGCCATGTAGTATACTAAATGTGTCATATTAAATATAACATTTAAATAATACCAAAATTTTATGTATCATCAGTGCACGCTTGCTCATATGAGTTAAATGGTTCAAAGCTTGTCTACCATTTTAAATTTGGATGAGTGAATACCACTGGTTGCTAGGTAAAGGTTCAAATCGCAAGATACCTCTACTGAAAGCATAAAACTTCCAGAATGATAGGATTGAAAAGAAATTTTGAAAATGGTGGGGGATTGTGAGATATATTTTCAAAATATGTGAAAAGCTATTTTGAAGAGTTACATCTCTTCATAGAGTTGTGACTTAATCAAAGGTTATGCCTGTTAAAAGGTTGCAACTATTTAAATAGTTATATCTGTTAAAAGGTTGCAACTATTTGAATAGTTATGTTTGTTGAAAGGTTGCAACTATTTGAATAGTTATGTCTGTTGAAAGGTTGTAACTATTTGAACAGTTGTGTCTGTTGAGTACGTTGTTGCATGTACTCCGTATCTATAAATTTTCCTCATTTCATTATTGCAGAACAAATCTATCTCAACACTTTCTTTATGCGCAAAAGAAAGAATAGAGAATATTATTCTGTAAATTATCATTTAGTGTAAGGCTTGACTGTGTGAGTGCATAAACAAGTCAAGTGTTCTTCATTGTATCCTACAGGAAATTCTTCAGTAACCCATTTTGCACACCATTGTATATTGGTGGGGGCGAATTAAGCCTAAAGGAAAGTGTGTGTAACACACGCCTTGAAGAATTGCGCTATTTGATTCACTATTCCCTTCTCTGCTATCTCACAATCTATTCCGGCTACAATCAGATACCGATGCACCGGCCAGACGAAGAAAAAACAGCATTCATAACGCTATGAGGAATCTATTACTACAAGGTAATGCCCTTTGCCCTGAAGAACGCGGGGGCCACGTATCAAAGGTTGATGAACAAGATATTCAGCGACCTCATTGGCAAGACGGTAGAAGTCTACGTAGACGATATCCTTGCCAATACCACCCGGCCTGAGGACCTCCTAAGTGACCTGGGATCTGTATTTGCCACCCTCCGACGACACGGCAAGAGGCTCAACCCTCTCAAATGTGCCTTTGCCATGGAGGTCAGGAAGTTCCTAGGATTCATGATAACCCAAAGGGGGGTGGAAGCCAATCCGGAAAAATGCCAAGTAATACTCCAAATGAAGAGCCCGGGCTGTGTCAAAGACGTTCAAAGACTGACAGGAAGGCTCACTGCGCTGTCTCGCTTCCTTGGGGCATCGGCGGCAAAGGTCCTACCTTTCTTTAACCTAATGAGAAAGGGAATAGTATTTGAATGGACCCCGGCGTGCGAGGAATCGTTCAATCATTTCAAAGAAATCCTTGCAACACTACCTATGCTCGGTAAGCCCGAGGTCGGAGAACCATTCTACCTGTACCTCGCCATAGCGGAAGAAGCGCTGGCAGCAGTTTTGGTACGGGAAGAAGGGAAAATTCAACAGCCCATTTACTTTGTGAGTAAAGCGCTGCAAGGAGCAGAACTAAGGTACAGCAAGTTGGAGAAACTAGCACTAGCACTCCTAACCTCTTCCCGCAGACTGCGGCAATACTTCCAAGGCCATCAAGTGTTCGTGAGAACGGACCAGGAAATTCGTCAAGTGCTCCAAAAACCCGACTTGGCGGGAAGAATGATGACTTGGGCCATTGAGCTATCTCAATACGATTTGAGATATGAGCCTCGACATGCGATTAAGGCACAAGCAATGGCAGACTTTCTGGTGGAAGTAACGAGAGACCCGACCAAGGAAGCGGGCACACGGTGGAAGCTCCACGTGGACGGAGCCTCCAACCAAACGTCCGGAGGCACCGGAATCATCCTGGAAAGCCCTGCCGGGGTCATATATGAACAATCGATCAAGTTCGAGTTTCCCGTATCAAACAACCAAGCGGAATACGAGGCCCTTCTGGGCGGCTTGATCTTAGCTCGAGAAGTCGGGGCTACGAGGCCAGAAGTGTGCAGCGACTCACAGGTCGTTACCTCGCAAGTGAACAGAAGCTACCAAGCCAGGGACTCGCTGTTGCAAAAGTACTTGGAGAAGGTCAGAGAGCTGGCCAAGCAGTTCGGAGAGGTCACAGTCCAACACGTTCCGAGGGAAAGAAACACACGGGCAGACCTCTTATCTAAGCAAGCGAGCACAAAACCGGGAGTTGGCAACAGATCCCTCATTCAAGGAATGATAAAGGAACCGGCAGTCGCCCTCCACCTGACAAAGATAGGCCCCTCGTGGATGGACCCCCATCACTGACTTCCTGGAAAATGGCAAACTCCCTAAAGACGAGAAGGAAGCTAAAGCGTTGAGAAGGGAGGCGGCCAGATATGCGATCATACAAGACCAACTATTCAAAAAGGGACTCAGCCAGCCCCTGCTGAAGTGCCTTCATCCCGACCAAACGGACTACGTACTCAGAGAAGTCCACGAGGGATGCTGTGGTCACCACATCGGGGGCAAAACCCTAGCAAGAAAGCTCATTCGAGCTAGATATTATTGGCCGTTGATGATGGTCGACTCAAAAGAGTTCGTAAAGAAATGTGTCAAGTGCCAAGAGAATGACAACTTCCACAAAGCGCCGGCAACCGAACTAAGCCTACTGACGTCCTCCCGACCTTTCGCACAATGGGGAGTCGACCTACCGGGACCTTTCCCGGTCGGCCCGGGACAAGTCAAATACATCATAGTCACTGTCGACTACTATACCAAATGGATAGAAGCTGAACCACTGGCAAGCATATCCTCAGCCAATTGTCGAAAGTTCATGCGGAGGCAGGTGATAACTCGATTCGGCATCCCGGAAGTCGTCATCTCTGATAACGGGACACAGTTCACCGACAAGAAATTTGTGAAGTTCCTCACCGGCCTGGGCATAAAGCAAAAATTCTCCTCAGTATAGCACCGCCAGACAAACGGTCAAGTTGAGGCCGCAAACAAGGTCGTCTTGCTGGGCCTCAAAAAGCGGCTGGACAGCAAAAAAGGTGCATGGGCCGACGAACTTGCCTCGGTTCTCTGGTCCTACCGGACGACCGAGCAATTGTCCACAGAGGAAACCCCTTTCTGCCTGACATACGGGGTGGACACAATGATACCCGTAGAGATCGGCGAGCCGAGCCCACGATTACTTCTGAAGAGAGTAGAGGAAGCGGTAGAAAAAGACCTGGCAGATGAGGCTAGGGAGATGGCCCATTTGTCAGAAATAGCGCTAAAGCAAAGAATGGCCCTGCGCTATAACACCAAAGTGCTCAAGAGAGAATTTGAGCAAAACGACCTCGTCCTACGGCGTAACGATATCGGGCTACCGACCCAAGGAGAAGGCAAACTGGCGGCGAACTAGGAAGGCCCTTACAGAGTCAAAGAAGTGATCGGCAAGGGTGCCTACAAACTGGAGAAGTTCGATGGAAGGGAGGTCCCGAGAACTTGGAATGCAAGTAACCTAAGAAGGTTTTACTCCTAGCTCAAGCGCGCCGGCCAGGCGATCTAACGAGCTTAATCATTTACCTTTGTACTCGCTATGGTAATAGACTTGTTTAATTACCGATTAATGTTTACTTGTCAAAAAATTACATCTCTACTGTTCTTTTTTCTACTTACACATCACACGACAACAAGTTCCACAACGCATTAAACGGAACCACGTTACGGCACCCCGGGACTGATCACCCCGGGAGCCACCTAAATTAAAGCCATAACAAACGGCTACAACGATAGCAAGGCCACGACCTGGCTTCGCCGAATTACCAACACAACGGTAAATAAACACGAGCGGAAAGCTCACACCGACAAAACGGTAACAAAACAAAACGAAAACGCTACCAAACAAGCAAAGAAGACGATAATCACAAGCCGACCAAGCGACTCTTAAAGTATGACAAAGTAAGCTCCAAAAGTTCTACAACAAAACCACAAATCCATACAAAAGCATAAGGTACAAGAGCTCATTTCTTGGGCATATCAACAATCTTGCCATCCTTGATTCCCTGCTCTCTGGTCACCTTATGTTTCTTCTTAAACTCCTCAACCTCAGCTTGAGCGGCCTTAGCCGACGAGACGGCCACGTCACATTCCTTCTCCAAAGCCACCACCCGACCTTGCGCGGCATTAAGTTGGCTCTCCAGAGTCATCTTCCACTCGGTTAAATGGGACACGGTGTCATCGGAGGCCTTCAGCTTCTCCTCGGCAGACGCAGCTTTCTCCTCAACAGCCTTAAGCTTTTTCCTCGTCTCGGAAAGCTGTTCCTGAAGCGTTTCAACTTGAGCTTTGAATTCATTGTTGGCCTTGGCAGCAGTTTCGAGCTTCCTGCGTAGTGACTGCATCTCTGACAACTCGAACTCGGCCTTCCGAGCTATTACATCTCCGCGAAGAAGCATACGGTACATCCACCTCGCCTGCCTCGCAAGCTCGGAGCCGAGGAAGTGATCTTCCGTACTGGGGATCAGTTGGGAGTCTATGAAAGCCCCAGCGTCGAAGTTTCTTTCCATCACGGTGAGAGCTCCTTCAGGGCTGGAGGATGCCCTCTGCCTTTTGGGAGTGGGAATAAGCTTCAAGTCATCATCCTCTTGTTGAGTGGAGGACAAATACCCAATGCCGGCCGTCTCCTCGGGAATAAGGGAAGCATGCGCCCCGGCAGAGTTTTTGTCAGACATCTCGGTGTCACGAGGTGAAGGCACTGACTGATCCTTCTTCTTCTCAGAAGGGTTTTCTGGCTTCCCATCAACCTTCCCGTCGACTTTCTCCTCATCACTGTCCGCCAAGAAGGTCTTGTATAAACCCTCAAGCCCCGTCACCGAAGCAGACATCTCCACTGCAACGAATAAGCAAATATGTTAGTCGTGAAACCGGCACAACCAAGCGAATGAATAACAACGCAAAAATACAAGGCAAAACAACTCACAAATATAATTTCTGGCGACCTCCCGATCACCCATCAACAGGTGGGGATTCACATGATTCTTCCCAAAAACAGCCAACAACACGTCGGGAACCCTCCTGTCCACAACGGACATCCCCTTATAAGACACCTTAATAAATGTGTTAGATCCCGCCCCGAAGCTCCAGTACATCGGGATGAGGCGTTCCCCTTCTAACGACAGCCAGAAGGGGTGACGACCTTTGACCGAACGCACCTTAAAATACTTGTCTTTAAACCCATGATAAGAGTCCTCGAACAAGCCAAAGATCCTCCGACCCTGGGCAGATCAGAAGGACATGAACCCTCTCCTCGCTTTCCCCTCCTTCGAAGGATTCGTGAGGTTGAAGAAAAAAAGGAAAACATCAACAGATACTGGCAACTCCAGATATTCGCATACCATCTCGAAACAGCGGATGGAAGCCCAACTGTTTGGATGTAGCTGCGACGGCGCCACAAAGATCCGATTAAGGAGCGCCATTTGAAAAGCAGAAAATGGGATACGAACCCCCACTTGGGTGAACATGTACTTATAAAACCAGATCCAGTCGGGGACCCGAGGGGAATGGAAATTAAGCTCGTATTATTGTTCGTTGGGGGCAGGAACAAAGACGTCGTAGTTGGCCTCTTCATCAGTCCCCCCGCACAAGTACTCGCCTTGGTGGAACTCCGTTAGCTCCTCCTCGCCCATCTGGTTCGGGGAGTCCTTCACATCGGAAGTCACCCAGGCGTAGGGGTCGTAATTCACGGCGGAAGGGGAAGCTCGAGAAACGACGCGAGGCATACCTACAGTGGGGGTACCACTCAGTTAGTCTATGAGGTCGGGAGTCCGGAAAAAACCCAGAAACTACATTTAAACCTATTCAATAGCTAAGATCATGCATGGCTAAGGAAAAATTCAAACAAAAGCCTACCCTGGAATGGTAACCCCCTTTACGCACCTACTTGGCACTAAAGGCCATCTACCATACAAAACCAAGCAAACAACATATATGCAGAAGAACTAATGGCAAAGGCAAAATAAACACGAAGCGGAAAACAAAGAGATGAATGATTACCTGGATTAATTGCAAAGATTCGAAGGAGATGATTGGATGAGTGAATGCGCAAGAATGCAGAAACAACACTCTGGAAAACTCAAAGAAGGGGAAGATGAAGATGATTGGAGTGAAGAAATGAGAAGAAAACAAAGGAAAAACTGTTTAAAACTGCCACTCAAGGAGCGCAAAAGGCCTAGGGGCAAACAGTCTTTGCGCGTGGGGCTTTCAACCCATTATGAGCATTTAATGCTCTACGCGAGGAACGAGGCAACAAACGATTACCTCAGCAACGAACAGACACGCGCGCAAGAGGCACATCCCCTCCACGGGCGGCCGACCTGGCGACAACACACGAAAGAAGAGATAACACGCCACCAACGACCCTCACGGTTAGCGCTGGCGTGTTGGAGACACTATTACGGCCTGGCCCAAACCATTTGCGGGCCAGCCCGACCCGAGCACCACCCGACCCGAACGGTCAGAAGTGAGGCGCTCAGTCGCCAACCCGGACGCGCGTCCCTGACAGCTTTGCTACAGCTGTACGAAGGAAACATCGAAGAAGGTGGGCCTACCCCTGCAGGGCCTACCTCTGACACGGTATATATGGGGAAGGTCCTGCCCCTCCCCCAAGGTACGTCACATACCATTCATCCCTTTTTCGCCTGCACACTTTACTGACTAGAGCGTCGGAGTGTCTTTGCAGGTGACACCCCCCTCCTTACACGAAGTGCTCGGGACATCGTCTATTCCAACCCGGTGACTCACGACCAGGCGAGACCCCCCTCATCAACCAGGATACGAATCCGAATCGTCCGGTACCCGACCTACCGAACAATTTCAATATAGTCTCACTGTAAGATCAAAGTTAAATAATTAATGAAATATCCTACATGATAACAATACAAGGATAAAGTTGATAATCTAGAGAACAAGTACAAGCTCCAAAGACACAAAATCAACTGTGGATGCATCAATACATTTATTTATCATTCTCCTTAGTTCTATAGAAAATATTTTGATGGTTTCAGTGGCTAAGAGAAGGGGGGGGTTGAATCTTAGCCACCTTGCTTAGTAACACTTGCTGGCCTTTGAGATAACTTCAGTAGACTTTTTTTATTTTTGTCTCGTCACTAGCCACGAGACTTTTATTTTTATCTTGTCACTTGGTATGAGACTTTTCTTTTTGTCTCGTCACTTGGCACGAGATATTTTTCAGTTTGAGCTCCTATGCAATAGAAACAGAATTGGAGTAGAGAAGAGAGAAAATTACACCCAGATATATCCTGGTTCAGCTGCTAACTGCAGTGCAGCCTACATCCAGTCTCCATCACAACCATGATGGAATTTCACTATAATCTTCTTGATTACAGACTGTAAAGTGCTAACCCAACTTACAAGGGAATTCCCACATAATCATGAAACACAACATAGATGAACAAAGGAACTCTAAGACATCTATGGCTTTTTCTTTTAATTTTGCACTCTCTGCCTTTTTCCGCTCTATGACTTTTTTATACAAACCTCACTGTTTGCCTTTTTCCATGAGACTCAAGACATGACAAAATTAAACAGAAAAATACTAAATAGAATACATTGAAGGAGAAGAAAAACTGCTAGCTTAGGTAGCTATGAGAATCCTGTGCCTTGCACTCTCACTGCTTACTTCTAACTCCTTGCTCCAAACAGTGGCTGTTCTCCCTTTTTTTAGAAGAGAGAAGCCTCCACACTTGAAGCCAAAACCCAAGCCAACTTCTTCTTCTTCAAGAAACAGAACCGGTTCGGCCACACAGAGAGAGAAGAGATAACCATGCAAAACCCAACATGCAATTACCTCTAGTCCTTCCTTGGTCACCACTCTTCATCAATCCGAGCTCTCCATCCTTGGCTTGCTCTCCAAGATGGATTTCTGGCCCTTGATGCCTCATGATGATGATGACTTCATCTGCTTCAATCTCTGCCTCTACCATCACTTCGCCACTCTAGCTACTTCCTGTGGTGATTGAGCATAATCAATGACAAGTCACGCCTCCAAGAGTCTCTTTGCTGGCCGAATCTTCTTCCTTCTTTTTGAGCATGAAGAGCTCGAGATTACTTCACCAAATCTAATCATATTTGGTGAAAATCTCAGCCACAGCACACTTTTATTTTGTTATGTTTTCTTGCCATCATTGTGATGGTCTTGTAGCTTGCTCTTTCTTCAATTTGGTAGCTAAGTTTTGCTTTCATGGTTTCCTGTGTAATAATCGAAGAAGAGAAGCAAAAATGAGAAAGAGGAGAGAGAAATTTGAACACTAGCTAATGGGTAATGATAAAGTGAAATTAAAGTCCAACTTCTCTTGCATAAGGTAGCGTGTAGAGTTACTGAACCCATCAAATCAATTTCTCTCTCTCACATTTATGTTTCCAATGCTAGCAAATTAAATTTGAAATCCATCCAAAGTAAAGAAATGGGATCCGTGGGAAAGCATGAGGCAAATGATAACATTTGCTTTCCTGATGGATATTGGATCAAGCATTGGTTCTTGTAGCATCAAAATTAATTTGGGCTTGTAGCAATAATAGCTTCAATTTAGCCCAAATAAAACACAACATTGTTTCAGCCACTATGATCACAATTAGATTAATATCAAGGCTGAGTGTTCATAGGCATATTGGGCTTGCACCAGAATTTCATTTTCGGCCCAATATTAAAAACCTACAACAAAATTATTAATCAATATATATTAAATGAAAATCAAATTAATAATTTTATAATTAATTATTTTAATAATGTTTAGTCATCACAAATATTAATTTAGAGTTTTCCAAACTCATCAATCTCCCCCTTGATGACAAACATTATTAAAATTAGAATGGAAAGAAATTTAAAGATTGAGTAAAGAATACTCCCTTTGAATTTGAATTTCTCCCCTTTTCAAATTGTCACATGACTCTCCCTTAATATATGCTATTTTTACTAAGGGAAGCACTAACCTGTAATAGTTTAATCAAGCTTCAAGTAACAATGTTATTTAGCATTTTTATTACATGATGCTAAATGCTTGATTTATGAGCAGATTTGAATGATATACAAAACTCATTTGTTATCAATAATTTGATTGTCTGCTCAAACTTTTTACACATCAATGGAGTACAAAACAATGTTGTTCAAAAAATTTTCCAGTCAAGATATCAGAGCAAAATTATTATGGTAAGAAAAATATTTTGAAGCACACATGATCAAAACATGGCAGTTTTTATTCTTTACATAGTTTAAAGGAACTGCCAAAAATATCAAGCATATTAACTAGGATAAAACAAAGTATTCAATATAAGCATGCATATTCATCAATTCATCAAGGTTAATTAACAACCTATCATCCATGTAATCAAAACAAATGCAGTTTCAATATTATATCAAGCATCAAAATATAACAAGGGTGATCATGAATTTTCAACCGAAAATTTCATCCCCTGTTTTTCTTTATTTCAATTTTCAGCTTTTCTCCCCCTTTTATCATCAAAGGGGCTCCTGCAAGAAATATTTAACATAGAAACATAATATACAAAATATAATCCAGAACATAATCCAAAAGTGTTAACAGAGTATCACATAGGTATGCTATTATCAGTCTGCAACCTAACAAAGCAAAGTAACAAATTGAGCCAAAGTGTGCCAATATCAAACAGTAAACAAAAACTTAATCATCAGAGAGATTAAAGTCAGATCCCTCAGCCCCTGCTTCACTACCAGCTTCATCATCAAGGCTCTCTAGCATTAAACCGACCCTTTCTTGGCATTTCTTTCAGGCCGACTTATTTTCATATGCAAGTTTGCGAGCAGACTTGTGAAATTGAACCATGAGATCAGACATGTTAGAGAATTCTGTGAGAATGTCTCTTAGGGAATCGGTCGCCTTTGAGGATTCTGGCCGGCTCTCAAAGTCATCATCAGAAGCCATTGATTTCTTTCCCTTTTTAGTAGCGCCGCCTCCTTTAATCATAGAAACCTTGTTCTCTACATCCTCATTTGTTAAATCTACCTTAAAGTACTCAAAAATACATGTGAGGAACATTCCATAAGGTAAATTAGCCTTTTTTTGTACTCTTTACAGACTCCCACATATGTCTAAGCATGAGGTAACTAAATAAAATGGAAGATGATGTAACAAGAGCAAATATTATGAGACAGTCAGATACAGTTACCCTGTTATGAGAACCACTTTGTGGGGTGAGGATGTGGGTTATGATGTGGTGCAGCAGGGAGTTGGTTGGACCCAAAGCCTTGTGAGTAGGAACGGTTCCATTTAGTCCAGATAGATTTTCACAGATTTGATGAAGAACTTGCTTGTATGTAACCCCAACATGTGAGTCCCATTTATCACTCATGTAAACCTTCGGCCCTTCATCAATGTAACCAAGGGCAGAAGTAATGGTTTCAGTATTCAGAGTGATGTGCACCCTTTTCACGTAGGAGTGAAGGCTGCCATCAATATATCTCAGATTAGCATAAAACTGTCTCACCAACCCTAGGTAAACCATTTTATGGATAAGGAGTAAGGGTGACCATTTGAGACCATCAAACAGGGGTTGTAGGTTGATTCCTTTGGAGGCCAGAGACTCGAGATTAACCAGATAGGAGGGGCACAGATGCCGCTTTTCCAAAACCTCTTTGTGGAATTCATAGAAAGCACATGTTGAAAACCTTGAAGGATCAAAATGGGAGTGTGGTTTGTGAAATTTATTCTTGAACTCCATTGAACCAAGGTTCGTGGGTTCTCTGGTTTCATGAAGCATGAAATCCTTGGCCTTTTGAGAGCTCTTTTCGGATGCATGGGGAGTGGATCTTTTCGGTGGTGAAGGTGGTGGAGACGGAATGGGTGATGTGTGAGACTCTTCTTCTTCTTCTTCCACGGGACCTTTTCCTTTCTTCTTTCTTGAAGAGGTTTTCGTGGCAATGACTTTCCTTCTCATGGTGTCGGTTTGCTTTGTGGGAGGTGAAGGTGATGATGATGATGTAGAGTGAATATGGATGTGAGTATGAGATTGTGGAGTGGACGATTTTTGAGAGAATAGGATCCTTTCACTTTTCCTGGGGGAAGTTTTCTTTTTCATGGTTGGGAGAGTGGAGAAGTTTGAATATGAAAGGGTGAGGAAGGCCGAAAGATATGAGGGAGAATGGAGGTTAGTGGTGCAATAAATGTGGAGTGGAGAGAGATAGTGGAGGGAGTTATTAACCATTAATGGCGCGGTTATTAACTAGGGAAGTTTTTCAAAAACTGAAAAAAAAAAAGGAGTTTCCTTGAATCAAGGGATTAGTTGGAAGGAAAGATTTGATTTGACAACATGCTTCTTCCAACAAGATTTGATAAGACAACTAAGGAATTTTGTGATTTTATTTTTCAAAAAAATGAGGAACTAACAAAACTATCATGGTGGGGTCAAAAGATATTTGGTGGGGCCCATGAAACTTAAATTCTGCGTTACCTCCCCCTTAATTATAGCTCTTCCATCATGCCCTCATTTTTATCTCGTCCAAACCTACGAGACAAAACTGAACAGAGTCAAATATTCACAAGTTATCAATAGAGCTTAAATCAAACATTCCCAAACTTTTTCTCAATGTACAAAATCTGTCTTCACAGAGGAGTTTTGTAAAAATATCAGCAATTTGGTCTTCAGATTTTATAAATTGAATATCAATAGTACCCTTTTGCACATGTTCTCTAATAAAATGATACTTTATCTCAATGTGCTTAGTTCTTGAGTGCAGAACAGGATTTTTTGATATGTTTATAGCACTCATATTATCACAAAATAAGGGAATACTATTGATTTTTAATTTGTAATCTTCCAATTGTGTTTTTAACCAAATTAATTGAGAGCAACATGCAGATGCGGAAATGTATTCAGTTTCAGCTGTGGATAAAGCCACTGTGGCTTGCTTCTTGCTTGACCATATGTTGAGTGAGCTTCCAAGGAAGCAACACATGCCCGATGTGCTCCGTCTATCCACTCTATCTCCCGCATAATCTGCATCACAAAACCCTACTGCACAAAAATTAGCAGATTTAGGATACCATAACCCATAATTACAAGTTCCCTTAATGTATCTAATGATGCATTTAACAGCCGTAAGATGGGATTCTTTCGGGTGAGATTGAAACCTTGAGCATACACCCACACTTTGAACAATATCCAGTCTAGAGGAGGTAAGGTACATGAGTGAACCTATCATTCTCCTATACCTTGTTTCATCCACATCTTGGCCATCATCATCCTTTTCAAGTTTTGTGTTAGGATGCATTGGTGTACCCATTGATTTGAAATTTTCTAGGCCAAACTTTTTGATGAGTTCTTTTGCATACTTTCCTTGGTGAACAAAGGTACCACTAGGAGTTTGTTTAATTTGGAGGCCAAGAAAGAAAGTAAGCTCTCCCATTAAACTCATCTCAAACTCACTAGTCATGAGTTTTCCAAACTCTTCACACAAGGACTCATTGGCCGAACCAAATACTATGTCATCTACATAAACTTGAACTAGGAGAATATCATCATTAGATGCTTTAATGAATAAAGTTGTGTCTGTGGTTCCTCTTTGAAAGTGGTTTTCCAATAGGAAGGCACTAAGCCTTTCATACCAAGCTCTTGGAGCTTGCCTAAGGCCATAAAGAGCCTTTGAGAGTTTAAAAACATGATTTGGAAAATCTTTATGTTCAAAACCGGGGGGTTGTGCCACATACACTTCTCTATCAATAAAGCCATTAAGGAACGCACATTTAACATCCATTTGAAACATTTTGAAACCCTTATGGGCAGCATAGGCAAGAAGCAACCTAATTGCTTCCATTCTAGCCACCGGAGCAAAGGACTCATCAAAATCTATACCCTCTTCTTGATTGTAACCTTGGGCCACTAATCTAGCCTTGTTACGAATAACTTGTCCATCCTTACTAAGTTTATTTTTAAACACCCACTTAGTACTCGTAACTTTCTTACCATCCGGATGAGGTACTAGTGTCCAAACCTCATTCTTGTCGAATTGGGCAAGCTCTTCTTGCATTGCTTTGACCCATGATGGATCTTCAAGAGCTTGTTTGACATTGTTGGGCTCTATTTGTGACAAGAGAGCAAAATTGCTTGGTTCGGATTGCCTTTTGGTTGAGGATCTTGTTGTTACTCCTTGAGAGGGATCACCAATGATAAAGTTATGAGGATAACCCCTCATAGACTTCCATTCTCTGGGCTTTCTAAGTGGTGTTGAGCTTTGATGAGCTTCTGGTGGTCTCACTGTCTTAGTTTCTCGTGTCTGCTCAGGAGACAAAATGGAAATATCTCCTCCAATCTGACGAGACAAAACTGGACTGGCAGATTCCTCACTTTGAACAGATTTGGGATTTTCTTTACTTGTTCCAGCTTCTTCACCATCTGAATCATTATCTATCACAGCACTGGGAATTAAGTTAGAATCACAAAAAGTAACATGTATGGATTCCTCTGTGGTTCTATGCTCTTTGAGATAAACTCTATAGGCCTTGCTTGTGGTGGAATATCCAACAAACATTCCTTCATAAGATTTTGGATCAAATTTTCCAAGGTTTTCTCTATTATTAAGTACCAAGCATTTGCATCCAAAAACATGAAAATACTTAAGATTTGGAGGGGTTCCTTTCCATAGCTCATAAGGGATTTTCTTCAGCCCTTTTCTAATGATTGTCTTATTCAAAATGTAACAAGCTGTATTTACAGCTTTAGCCCATAAAAATTTAGGAATCTCATTCTCACAAAGCATAGCCCTAGTCATCTCTTGAAGGCTTCTATTCCTTCTCTCAACCACCCCATTTTGTTAAGGTGTTCTAGGGCATGAAAAGTTATGAGATATTTCTAAGTCATCACAGAATTTTTCAAAATCTTGAATTTCAAATTCTCTTCCGTGATCACTTCTCAAATGAGCAAGTTTTAAATCTTTTTTATTTTGAATTTTCTTGCAAAGAGTTGAGAAAGCATGAAAGGCATCATTTTTATGAGCAAGAAAAAGTACCCAACCAAATCTAGAGTAATCATCTACCACCACAAGACCATAGTGTTTACCTCCTAAGCTTTGTGTTCTTGTTAGACCAAAAAGATCAATGTGTAACATCTCTAATGGCCTTTTAGTAGAAATTCCATCCTTTGGTTTAAAAGAGGATTTTACTTGTTTGCCTAATTGACAAGCATCACAAGTAAGATCATTCTCAAATTTGATATTTGGAATTCCTCTAACCAAATTTTTCTTAACTAGCTTGGAAATTTGGTACATGCTAGCATGACCCAACTTTCTATGCCATAGCCATTTTTCAGATTCAAGAGATGTAAAGCATGTTACATTTTGTTCTTTTAAGTCCTCAAGAGTTAATCCATACACATTATTGCATCTTTTAGCTTCAAATAAAACATCCCCAGTTTTCTCACACACGAATAATTGGGTGAACCCTTTAGATTGTGACTCAGCTTTGCTAAAGTCCCCAATTAGAGGTGTCCAGGGTTCTTAAGCACACTCTTCTTTTTTCTTTGGACCTTGACTTTAACCGCTCAGTCTCATGTTTTCACTTGACACCTGCACCCACAAGCACATGGTTAGGGACAGCTTGGTTTAGCCGCTTAGACCAGGATTTCAGTCCTTTAGGCCCTCCTATCCACTGATACTCAAAGCCTTGGGATCCTTTTTAATTGCCCTTGCCTTTTGGTTTTAAGGGTTATTGGCTTTTTCTGCTTGCTTTTTTTTTTTTTCTGCAAGCTTTGTTCTTTGCTGCTTTTTCTTGCTTTAAGAATCATTTTTATGATTTTTCAGATTATCAATAACATGTCTCATGTTCATTATTCTTTCAAGAGCCAACATATTTAACAGTCTTAAACAACAAATTCAAAAGACATATGCACTGTTCAAGCATTCATTCAGAAGACAGACAGCATTGCCACCACATTTAACCAATTAGAATTTGTTTTATTTAAACTCGAAATTTTATTGCTTCTTATTCAAAAGATCTACTATTTTATTCATGTTTAATGATGATGAGAAAAATAAACTATAGGTTAATTGGAGATAAAATCAAAATAGATACTAATTACTACTATATGACTCCTAAGGTAAAATTAAAATAAGAACAGTTATCACAGATTTAAGGCTAAGATTAGAACTCAACAACCTTGAGGTTTGGGAAGTGGATGTTCCTCTAGTCTGTGAGGTGCTTGGTCCTTCAAGAGAGAATTTCTGGCGCTTCAGTTCCTTTAAATCATGCCCTTGCTCCTCTTGGAGTGGGTTGTTTTCCTTTAGGGGCCATGATCTTAGTGATCACGGATAAGCACACCAAACTTAGAGCTTTGCTTGTCCTCAAGCAAAAGAAAAAGAAGGAGATGGGTAGAAGGAGAGCTCCTCCCCACCATCCTGGCGTTTGAACGCCCAAACACTGCCTGTTTTGGGCGTTCAACGCCCAAATGTTGCTCTTCTGGGCGTTCAACGCCCAGTTGTTGCCCTTTTCTGGCGTTGAACGCCAGATAGCTATCCTTACTGGCGTTCAGCGCCCACTGGATGCCTCTTTATAAAGCTTGGCGTTTTCGAAAGCTGTGAATCTGAATTCCTCTAACTCATTTAGCTGGAGCAATCGTTTTTCTCCTGCTAATTTGGCATCTAAGTTTAGGAATCTGGTTGCCCAATAAGCTTTATGTTCCAGTTCCACGGGCAGGTGACATGCCTTACCATACACAAGTTGGTATGGAGAGGTCCCTATAGGGGTCTTGAATGCTGTTCTGTAAGCCCACAGAGCATTATCCAAGCTCCGTGCCCAATCCTTTCTACGGGTACTTACTGTCCGTTCCAGGATTCTTTTTAATTCTCTATTAGAGACTTCAGCTTGCCCATTGGTTTGTGGATGATATGGAGTGGCCACCTTGTGGCGAATTCCATACCGAACCATGGCAGAGTAAAGCTGTTTGTTGCCGAAGTGAGTGCCCCCAGAGTGCAGGGAGGTCAGAATCCAACAGCATCAGCAGTCCTTTTTCAGCCTGAATCAGATTTTTGCTCAGCTCCTTCAATTTCAGCCAGAAAAATACCTGAAATTATAGAAAAACACACAACTCATAGTAAAGTCCAGAAATATGAATTTTTCCTAAAAACTACTAGAATTAGACTAAAAACTAACTAAAACATACTCTAAACTATATGAAATTATCCCCAAAAAGCGTATGAAATATCCGCTCATCACACGACCAAACATACAAATTTCTTAAAAATAACTTCAAAACCCAAATCACATAATTGACTAACACTAAGTAAATTATGTTTCAAGCCATGTACAAGAAGAACATCATTTATACAAGATGAAAAAATTTTACTAACTTTCCAACAGCCACTATTTTTCCTTTTGCATCATCACCAAAAGTGACAAGTCCTCCATCATATTCATCAATCTTTATGAAGAAGGTTATCTTTCCGGTCATATGCCTAGAACATCCGCTATCCATATACCACATATTCTCCTTCCGTTTGGATGCTAGGCACACCTGATCTATGTGATCTGCCATGAGACATGGTTGGGACTTGGTCTCGGTTTTCTCATCATCATCTGAGTCATTTTCCAAATCTTCCCATGAAGCCATCAGTCCCTTCTTCTTTCCTCTTTTCGGCTTCTCCTCCTTCTTTAACTTGGGACAATCAGATTTGAAATCCCCATTTCCTTGCAGTTGTAACAGGTTACTTTGCTAAGGTCTTTCTTCACTTTCCTTGAGTTGCTGCCTTTGCCTTTGAGTTTCATCATTTTCCTGAATTTTTTGGCAAATAACACAAATTCATGTTCAGAGGAGTTATCACTGGATTCGTCATCCAGATGGTTAGTCATAGAAGAAAAAGCAATTCCTTTCTTTTTTGAATCTTTTTTCAAATAGGTGTTTTCAAAAGCAAGAAGGTTTCCTCTCAAATCATCACATGTCATGGAATCTAAACTACTGCTCTCAGGAATAATTAAAACTTTTGTTTCCCACTCTTTTGTGAGACATCTCAGCACTCTTCTCACAAGCACAGAATCAGGATATGTAATTCCCAGAGCATCTAAGCCAACAACAATGATGTTGAATCGTTCAAACAATTCATCAATGGACTCTCCTTCCTTCATTGCAAACATTTCATATTCTATGTTCAACATATCTGTCCGAGTCTTCTTTACAATGGTGGTTCCTTCATGAGTGATTTGCAATTTGTCTCAGATTTCCTTTGCCGTTGGGCATCGTGATACCCGCCGGTATTTTCAAGAAACAGAACCGGTTCGGCCACACAGAGAGAGAAGAGATAACCATGCAAAACCCAACATGCAATTACCTCTAGTCCTTTCTTGGTCACCACTCTTCATCAATCCGAGCTCTCTATGCTTGGCTTGCTCTCCAAGATGAATTTATGGCCCTTGATGCCTCATGATGATGATGACTTCATCTGCTTCAATCTCTGCCTCTACCATCACTTCGCCACTCTAGCTACTTCCTGTGGTGGTTGAGCAGAATCAAAGACAAGTCACGCCTCCAAGAGTCTCTTTGCTGGCCGAATATTCTTCCTTCTTTTTGAGCATGAAGAGCTCGAGATTACTTCACCAAATCTAACCATATTTGGTGAAAATCTCAACCACAGCACACTTTTATTTTGTTATATTTTCTTGCCATCATTGTGATGGTCTTGTAGCTTGCTCTTTCTTCAATTTGGTAGCTAAGTTTTGCTTTCATGGTTTCCTGTGTAATAACCGAAGAAGAGAAGCAAAGATGAGAAAGAGGAGAGAGAAATTTGAACACTAGCTAATGGGTAATGATAAAGTGAAATTAAAGTCCAACTTCTCTTGCATAAGGTAGCGTGTAGAGTTACTGAACCCATCAAATCAATTTTTCTCTCTCACATTTATGTTTCCAATGCTAGCAAATTAAATTTGAAATCCATCCAAAGTAAAGAAATGGAATCCGTGGGAAAGCATGAGGCAAATGATAACATTTGCTTTCCTGATAGATATTGGATCAAGCATTGGTTCTTGTAGCATCAAAATTAATTTGGGCTTGTAGCAATAATAACTTCAATTTGGCCCAAATAAAACACAACATTGTTTCAGCCACTATGATCACAATTAGATTAATATCAAAGCTGAGTGTTCATAGGCATATTGGGCTTGCACCAGAATTTCATTTTCGGCCCAATATTAAAAACCTGCAACAAAATTATTAATTAATATATATTAAATGAAAATCAAATTAATAATTTTGTAATTAATTATTTTAATAATGTTTAGTCATCACAAATATTAATTTAGAAAAACTCATCATATTTTATTTAAATTATAAGAAAAATAATAAATAAATATATTGATGCATCCACGGTTAATTTTGTACCTTTAGAACTTGTATTTATTCTCCAAATTATCGACCTTGTTCTTGTAATGCTATCATGTAAGACATTCCATTAATTATTCAACTTTGACTTTACGGTAGGACTATATTGAAACTAAATGAAATTTTTTTGGATTTAAATAGGATACTTTAAATATTAAAAACCAAATTAAGATTACATCTAAACGTAAGAGACTAATTTAATACTTTATCCTTAATTTTATTTTGGAAAAAAATACAACTAAGCACGATCTAACTCCTTCTCGTGTATATATAACAATTTCATTCAGGACTAGAGGAGAATTTATTATTTTTCAAAAATATAAATTGATATTTTATATTTAATAAATTAAAAGGTTTACACGTATTTTATTGTTTTTATTAATATTTAAAGTCTACTGATCATATTGATCACGTGCTTATTAAACGACCTTTACAATTTTCTTTCTTTTCTTTTGAAAACACAGTAAAAAAAATTGTGTGAAAGTCCCACGCACGTTCATATATACTTTAGCATCGGAGAAAGATGAATGAATATTGTAAAGTGTAAAGTGCAAAGTGCAAATTCATGTATATTTTTATGCGGCTATGGTTGCAACTTGCAAATAATTTATTAAAGATCGTATATTTAATATTTAGAAAAGAAAAAGGAAAAAAGCTGATGAGATCATTTGTTTTAATATAAGTAATATTAACTCAATTACGTATTAAAGATGATGGACACAGGCTAGCTGTATCCACTTTTATTTTGTTTATTTATTAGGATACTAACTTAGCTTTTTTATTTTTGACCGTATC
>NC_029792.2:119114823-119119214 GCF_000816755.2 Arachis ipaensis
TATAAATGAATATTAAATTTGATTAAATAATTTCGAGTTATTATTTTCTTTAATATTACCATTTTCATAATATCTACTATTAATAACAATGACTTTTTTGCAGTTTGAATATCTAATTAAAAGTTATACAATTGGTTAGAATCACTCGTTTACATTATTAATAGTAGTTTAAGAAAAATATTTAAAACATAATATAATGACAAGAGTCTCGTTAGGGAGACAATGGACTATTTGTACAATGTGTACAATGGGTTATTAAGTTACAAAATAAACATTTTTTATACTATCTATCTAAAATAATCATCTAAGTATTAGAGATAATAAACATTTTTTCAAAAGATTAAACTGATTTTTAGATTTACCAAAGGATCGAAATATTTAAAACATAATATAATGAAGTAGTATAGAAATATATATACCATTATTTAGAAAACGTAATAACGTAGAAAGCTCTAGAAATTTATCATTAATTAGTCTAAATTCTTTTGTATATATTGTAATGATGATCATAAATTTTTTTAATATTCTGGATAATTTTTAAGTTCTGTTTTATAAAGAATTTTAGAATTCTTTTAGTTATAATGTATGGGATCATAGTTATTAGAACCAAACTGGACCGGCCAGTTCGATCGAAAAATTGGTGAATCGGTGATCTGGCCAGTTCGATTAACGTATTAGACCGGACCTGCAATTGAATCGGTCAATAGTAATCAAATCCGTTGAAAATCGACCAGTTCGTACTCAGACTGCATTAAATCCGCGCGGGTCCACGGTGCACCTGCGCGCTACTGAACCATCGTAGGAGCACCCTGTTCACAACTCCAAAAATGCAGCAAAAAAGATTCAAAGTCGGGTTAGCGTGTTGGACCGGACCTGCAATTGAATCGGTCAACAGTAATCAAATCCGTTGAAAATCGACCAGTTCGTACTCAGACTGCATTAAATCCGCGCAGGTCCACGGTGCACCTGCGCGCTACTGAACCATCGTAGGAGCACCCTGTTCACAACTCCAAAAATGCAGCGAAAAAGATTCAAAGTCGGGTGGGTAAGGATATGGCGCCTCCTCTTACCACTGTGCCACCTTGATTCTTATTAAAATATGTGACAAAAATTAAATATATAATAAACTTTGAATGAATTTTTATTCTTTTAAATATAGATTGACATAGATACTAACACAAGTAATAACACATAATATACAAACATATTAATATTGATTGTGTTCTCTTTTATTTTCTCTTGTTCATTTAAATTGAGAAAGTATTTTATATTAGTGACTAATTTATTATCTGTTTTTATACCATAAATTATATCTAAGAATTGATATTTGATTGTCATTAATATATTTTTTGAAAACATGTATTTAACTTTTAATTTTAATTTTATTTTTATAATTTTATATTTTTATTTAATTATGACCGGGTCAACCGGGTAAATCAGTGACCCATTGGTTGAACTAGTAACCCAGTGATCCAGTCGTATGACCGGATTAATTACCGGTTCGGTTCTGATAACTATGGTGGGGATTAGTTAAGAGAGTTTTTAAAGATGAGACTTTAAATCTTGCTATTTTTGAGAATCTCGTTGTTCTGATTTCTAAAATGGAAGCTTTTTTTTTTAAGAGATTTCTATCCCATAAATTTATGTAATGTTCTTTACAAAATTATTATGAAAGTGTTGGTAAACAGGATCAAAACATTTTTTTCGGAGATCATTGGCCCGCTTCAGGGTGGTTTTATCCCAGAAGAAGAGCTACGGAGAATATCAATGTTATACAAAAAATTATGAATTTCATGAAAAGTACTAAGTCTAGGAAGTGGACTATAACTTTTATGATTGATTTAGAGAAAACTTTTGACAGGGTGGATTGGAGATTCCTTGAAACTTCTTTAGTCAGATTTGGTATTTTGAGAGCCACTCTTAATTTTGTTATGGCCTCTGTGACGTCATCTTCCTTGACTATTTTGTGAAATGGTGAGAGACTTTAGAATTTTAGTCCAAAGAGGAAGGTTGAGGCAAGGTGGTCCCATATCCTCATATCTTTTTGGGCTTTATATGGAGGCTCTTACTTGTTATATTACTCATTAGTTTCTCAAGGCTCATAGATACCTGTGTCGGTCTCTAGGTATGACCCTAAAATCTCCCCTTTGATGTTTGTTGATGATCTCCTACTTTTCTATAAAGTCACCAAAGTTCAGGTAGGGGAGATTATGCGGATTATGAATTTATTCTCAAAATCATCAGGATTGCAGGTGAAACTTAGTAAATCTAAGACTCAATATTCAAAGAATGTTTTTGGGAAAAGGAAAGATGTGCTCACGGGAGTTTCTACTATCCACTTTTGTCAAGGCTTGAAAAGGTATCTAAAGGTGAATATTGACCATGAAAAATCTTTCAGGAGGATGATTCAGAAATTTATTGAAAATATTTAGAAAAAGCTTGCTAGTTGAAAGGGGTATTTGTTGAATAAGGTAGGAAGACTTTATTTTGTAAAATCGGTTATGGCGTCTATTCCGGTTTACAACATATAGCTTGCTTTTTCTAAAGTATAATTGTGAAAAGATAGATTCTTTGATGAGACAGTTCTTATGGAACGACCAAACTAATGGGAGAGGGTGTTAAGTGGGATGTAGCTATAATTCCTAAAAAAACGGGTGGTTTGGGTGTTAGAGATACCTACTCAGCTAACATGACGCTTCTTAGCAAATTGGTTTGAGATTGCTTCAATAATAGAGACAAGCTGTGGGTTCAGGTTGTGATGCATAAATATTTTTGGAATCAATTTATTTTTGGCAACAACAGTCAGAATGCTTCAATCATTTGGAAAAACATTCTTAAAACATATGATGCTCTCAAGGATGGGTTCAGATGGAATGTTGGGAATGTGCAACAGTCTCTGTGGTATGATGAGTGGACTTTGTTTAAAAAGTTTTGTGATCTTGTTGCCTATGTTCATATATTTGAGTCCGATTTGGTAGTGGCTGATTTGTGGTATGATGGTTCTTGGGAGGTGGATAGACTTGCAATGACAATTTCAGTTGAGGTCAAGCAATTTATTTGCTGCCTACACTATCCAACTTTGGCTGACATGGAACCGGGGTTGAATTGGTGGCCTGCAAGGACAAAAGGATATAATGCAAGAGAGGGTTATCATTGGTTGTTGAAGAATAAATTGAATTGGAATGGAAATGAAAACTGGAACTAACTCTGGCACTTGAATCTTTCGAAAAAGATCAAATTAACTATGTGATTTGGTTTACATAATACTCTCCCGACGGAGGTCTTCCATTTCGGGGGACATCTAGCTAGTTTGACTATGTGCTAGAGATGCAATGCGGCTCTGGAGACAATAGAATATTATCTTAGAGACGGTGTAAACTCCAAAGTAATTTGGTAGATGCTAGATCCTCGGGTTATTGACTCGGTTGAAGGCATCTCTATTGAAGCACGGTTTCGGAAGGTCATGTCTGGTAATAAGGCTCTTTTTGGGGCCGGAATGTAGTAATTGTGGAGACATAGGTGCAATGATATTTTTAATGTTAGAAATCATTGGATAGATCACAAGGTGGTTGTTCTTATCAGAAGCACTGTCATGGATTTAAGGTTATATATGAATAGGTGTACTTTTTTTAGTACCTTCAGGAACCGATTGTGTTGGAAATTCTCTATAGGTAATAGCTTTAAAGTTAATTGTGATGCTAGTTTGTTTACCGATTTGAGCTTGATTGGATTTAGTTATCTTATTAGAAATTTTAATGAGATTGAATTGTAGGTTGTTTTGGTAGTTCTCTTCCCTGATCTATCATCAAATGTGAGCTTTTTACATTTTGGAGGGGCCTTGTTTTAGCTTAGATTACGGATTGAGAGACATAGTGTGGAAAACGAATTGTCTAGACATTTTGCACCTTTTGCATGACTCTCCCGGTGAGTGCAAGTCTGAAGTTGTTGATTTAGTTAACAAGATTCATGAGTTGTTATCAAGACCTTGGTATGTGCAATTCGATTGGATATGTCGGGAACCAAATAAAACTGCGGATTGGATGACTCAATATGGAGCTCCCAATCATATTATTTGGTTTGAGCTTTCCGAAGCTCTCCAGCAAATTATTATCTCTAATTTAGAATGTGTGTTTTGCTTTGTTTTTCTCTTTACTTGTTTAGACACCAATATATATCTGCCACTATAACTGGTATTTGAACAAAATATTCAATCATAAAATAAAACATAGTATATCTATCTATTATATATTACTAATTTTACAACTAAAATATACCACATGTCATTTTCTCGTTGTAATTGAAATAAAATATTTTTCCTCAAAATTAAAGAATTCCATCCTCCCTTCTCTCCCTTTCTTTATCTCTCCCAATCCTTCACAAACTCTATCTCT
>NC_029792.2:119119348-119130848 GCF_000816755.2 Arachis ipaensis
TATTTTCAACATGATTTATAAAATATCAATACCTTGTAGCTTATATAAATAATAGTATTTTAATAAGAAAAGTTTTTATATAAATATTTTTTTATATCTGACAATCAAAATTTAATTACGAAAATTAATATATAAATTACTCTTAAGGTGTTCTTCCTGTTTTAATAAAAAGAAAACACACACACTCACGTAGTTAATTTGATGGGGTTTAACTCAGCCCAGGTAAGGTCAACACTGAACCAATTTTACCCGTAAAAATGAAATCGAAGGTTTGAACCATGAAATGTTATCATAAAAATGGATCCAACAATCTCGAATTGACTCTTAGGTTATCGAAGATATGATGTTAGAAAAGCTATATCCCTACGGAATCTGAAGTAATACTTGCACATGATTATGATTATTTTCAATAAAGAAAAAAAAAAAAAAATTGGGGTGAAAACATAAATATTTCAAATTTTCTGAGCTTTCCATAAATTCATTAAAACGAATGCGCGCAGCTAGAATAACACAAAAACGAAGGGCTTCTGCTAAAAATAATGAAAATCGTTGCCGAATTCAAAACCAGGGGCAAAATAGTAAAATCGTAAATTGGTTAACCAAGCTAAGTCCTTGGTAATAGACAGACAGGATTACAAGTTAACAAGAAAACGCAGCTGAAACAGTTTCTTTCTGTGCGGTTTCGGTGTCTCTGAAGAAGAGAGCAATAAAAGAAAAAATGGGCTCGTTGAAAGTGCCAGAGGTTGTTCCTTCTCCAACTGAGGACAGTCAACGACTCAGAAAAGCTTTCCAAGGTCATCATATATTAACGATGAATTGGGTTTTCTTAATTTTTCTTTCAGTCAGGAGAATTATACATGTTTCATAACTGAATTTTTCTTTACTTTTTTACAAAACATTAAAACAATGATAATTTCTGTTTGAAAATGGACGCAGGATTCGGAACAAATGAGAAGGCGATAATCTTGGTTTTGGGGCGCAGGAACTGGAGGCAAATAAAAGAAATCAGAGAAAATTATGAAAAACTTTACAATGAATCACTCATTGATCGTCTTCATTCTGAACTCTCGGGTGATTTTAGAGTATGCCAAGGTTCTCTTGCTATTTGATCACATTGTTTATTATTATTATTATTCTTAATCCATTTGTGCAACATTACAGAAGGCTGTGATTACGTGGACTCAAGATCCTGCGGAAAGGGACGCAAGAGTGGCGAGAGAAGCGATGAAGGCGAGGTGGAAGGGGATTAAAGAATTACAAGTTTTGGTGGAAATAAGCTGCGCATCAACGCCTAACCATCTCATGGCTGTCAGGCAAGCTTACTGCTCTCTCTTTGACTGCTCGCTCGAGGAAGACATCCATGCCTCTGTTTCTCCACCGCTCCAAAAGGTAACATAAATTAAAAAACAGAATGCTAGGCTCAACATAGGAGTAAAGCCCAAAAATGGGTTGTGAGATTACACTTGCAGACAAAAACATTCTTCAAATGAGTCATGACTTTGGTTAGCCTCTGGCCCGTTAACACCATGTTGACTAAACTATTAGTGTGAGGTGCCCTACCTACCATGGTTTGATTACATTACATTACATGTAATGGAGAGATGGTGTGTGAATAAGTAAACACTAATGTTACATATCCAAATTTTTATATGAACTAAGTTCAATTAAATTAAATGATAAAATTTAAAATAATGTTAATTATAAATAATTTTTATTATGTTAAATAAATTTAATTAAACTTAATTAACAAAAAATTTAAATATATAACATTTTCCTATAAAATAAATGTGGACAAATTATAATATGGCACATGATATCAAAATGACATATATGTAATAATATTTTAAAATGTAGCATTATTATTTACGTCAATAAATCACGTCTTTATTATATATAATCAAATTATAATATAACATCTACACTGTTAGAGCATATTAGTATGCATTTCATTAACGATAAATAGGTTAGGGATTAATTTAAAACACATTAATCAATCCAATAATATTTTTTGTGCAACTAAAAATTTTAAAAATATTTTAGTACACGTCATTAATTTTATGGACTATTTTAATATTTTACTCATCAACATAGAAATGTCCATTGGGCGGAGGCAGGTGACTATGCTTTCTGTCCTCGAGCCCCAAACTCTTCTCAGATACTGCCATAGAGAAATTGTATCTCATTCTTATTTATTCTCCTCCTTGACATAGTTTCAACCGAAACTTTTAGGGATGAAACTTTTAAAAAAATTAAGGAAAAAAAAGAGCAATACACTTGTACAACATACGCATTATATTTAAAATACAATTTAGACTCCCATAAAAAAAAATTAGACCTATTATGTTTTTTTGAAAATTTTAAAAGGAGATTACTGAAAAATAAAAATTAAATTAAATTTTTATATTATATTTAGTGTAAAATATGTTGGATCGAGTTATGCCTTAATATTATGTTTAGTTTAAGATAAAAAGAAATGTTCAAGAACTATCAAAATTTATTATTTTTTATTATCATTTTTAGTTATTAATTCAATTTTTTTAGTCTATTAATTCAACAACGAACATATCTTTAGTCCATACTTTTAAACATTAATGGCTAACTGATAGTAAAAAAAATAAATTTTGATGATCTTCTAACATTCTTCTAAGATAAATATGAAAATTGAAGGGTAGATTTGAAATTTGAAAAATTAAATGAGAGTATTTTTTAAAATAAATGTTATTAAAGTTTTAATTTTTATGTACAAAAATTTTAGTTTTCTATGTCTCCACTTTTCTGGATGTCCTAAAAGGACTGAAATTTTGCATCGCGGGACTGAAATTTTAGTTCTAATCTATGACCACCAAATACGATATTTGAGTCTCGGTCTCAATCTCTGAAAATAAACACTACCTTAGGGAACTGATATGTGCTTTAAATGTTCGTGATTTGAAGAAATCAAGTATTATTTAAAAGTTATTAGTTTATATTTTTAAAATGTTCAATTTAGTTTGATTAATTTTAATTTGATTTTGTTTATTTAGTTACTAAATTGGATTTTATGTCATGGGCCTAAGATTTTTTTATTTATAACCTCCAATGAAAAGGAAATAGAGAATAAACAAAAATACAAGAAATAAAAACGAATAAAAAGATAAATTGAAATAAAAATGATAGATTGAAATTGAATATAAAGAGAATCACTCTACTTTTCATCAATTTTTTTGATACGACAAGAAAGTGACTCCTCAACCTAACTTTCCACATCATAGTTATGAAATTGAATCGAAAAGACTCACTCAACTTTCTACTCAATTTTCTGATGTAACAAGAGAGACACTCACTCATGACTCAACCTCATTTGTTCACACCATAGTTTCATTATGAAACTAAAAATGAGTTTTCAAACCTCTAATCATTCAATAACGACTACAATAATTTATGAAGTATTTATGACTTCTTATTAAGTTAAAATAAAAAAAAATCCTAAACTAATAACATAAAATCTAATTTAATAACTAAATAATTTGAAACACCTATTATTTCTCGGTGTATAGAACTTGACGCAATGGGAAACACTGCCATCCCTAGGACAACACTCTTAAATTTCTTAGTAATATGATTAAAAAGGTCAATATTTTTTAAATTTCCTTTTTGTTGGTAGCATATTATATATGAAGAATAGGGTCAATAATGTTGGATAGTAACACAAATGCAAATCTTTTGAAATAAACAGTATCACAGAATATGTTGTTGGAAACTATTTAACATTCACTAATTCTTCCAATCATATATATATTGCCAAACTAACCTTGCATTGTTTGGATTTATCCATCGATATTTATGCAGATTTTAGTGGGGCTAGTGAGGTCTTATAGGTATGATAAAGTAATTGCGAATTTGGAAGTTGGCAAGGCAGAGGCATCAAAACTGCATGAAGCAATAAAGAAAAATAAATTGGATGATGATCACATCGTTTGGATACTTAGCACCAGGAATGTCTTCCAGCTCAGACAAACTTTTGCATGTTACAAGAACCTCTATGGGAATACATTCGATCAGGTTTTCTTCTATCTCTTATTCATGTGATTATTTTTAAAAAAATTAACTGTTGTATTAGAAGTTTATATGTTATAAATCATATCTAAAAACTTTTATGTCAATTTAAAATTATTTGTTATATTTTTTATATACTTAAAAATCAACCAAATATATTTTTTCAAAATTTACATAAACAAAAGGTATTTGATTAAATGCTTATTTAAAATTCGATTTAGGTGAATTTTGGTATAAATTAATGATCTTCGTTATATGTTAACCAAAAGTTTATCTATGTCTCGCTTTTGCATTCATCACCATTTGATTTCTGTTATTTTATACAAAAAAAAAGTCAGAATTTATATTATTTAGTATTTATTAATTATTGCAGTAATTAATGAATATTAAATAAGACAAATTCTGAAAAATTTTAGCTAAATTTTTTTAATTACTAAACATTTCTGTTTATTTTTACAGGATATAAAGAATTGTGGTAAAGGTGATTTGGAATCTCTCTTAAATGTCGTAGTTTGTTGCATAGACTGCCCTGAGAAACATTTTGCCAAGGTAATTTACTTTTCTTCTCACTAAATTTTGTGGAGAGATAGATGAGGTATTGATTTAGATTTGTGAACTAATATAGATATCACTTTTTCATTTGGAGCTAATTAGTTGAACAAAAATTACTATGTATACACTAAAAATAAACAATTAAATCGATTATCATATATGTATTATTTAATTTATTTTTAATGTATATTTTATATTTTAATATATATTTTACGACCGAATAGTTGACTAATTTTTATAGAAGTGAAACCTATGAGGATTAATTTCTTTCAAGCTGCATCAACATTTTGCATGGCAACTATAATAGTTACTTCTTCTAGTCTCATTTTGAGGAATTATCCATGAACAGGTTGTGAGAGATTCAATTCTTGGACTTGGAACCGATGAAGACTCTCTCAATAGAGCTATTGTAACTAGAGCAGAAATTGACTTGTTGAAAGTCAGATTCGAATATGCAGAAATTTACAAATCTAGCCTTGATGATGACGTTATTGGTGATACCTCCGGTGACTACAGAGACTTCTTGATGACTTTGCTAGGGAAAGGTCCCAAGGGAGTTTAATTTCATACACCCTAATTAACATCCACCAATTCTCATGTTGCTCAAGGCGTAAGAATTTGAAGTGTATTAAATATATTGGTATTCTAATAATTTTAACAGTTGATTTTAATTATAAAAAATATATAATATATATTAATTAAAATTAATGGTCAAAATTATTGGAACACTAATATTTTATCTTATGGTAATGAAATATGTTATATTTTCTACAGTATATTGGATACAATGCAAGTGTTGTTATATGATGAACATATATATATACTTTTAGTATACACCTTATATCAACTTTACTACTAAATATATTTCACTACAAGAAAAAGTGTATTTTTCGACGCTAAAAATTGACGGTTATCTCTCTCGTCGATATTTTTCGACGGTTTGCTGTCGACATTATTAAAAAAGATAATTAAAAATAAAATATTAAAATCGATAGTAAAATCGTCGATTTTTTTGGTAATCCATTAACTGTTCTCTTATTATCGACACATTGTCGACGGATCGCGAGGGAAAAATACTTTTATTTTAAAATCGACAAACATAGCGTCTATTTTATTATTTAAATATCGACATATTTTGTCGTCGATAAATTTAAACGGTCTTTATCACTTTTTAAAATTAAATGGATGGCACGGATTTAATGTATAAAATCGACGCCTAGGACGTTGTTTTTCTCAAATTAAAATCGACGGGTATGTTGTCGATTTTTATCAATAAAATAAATTTCCCTCCACTCACTCCCCGCGTTTCCTTCATTTTCCCAAATTCACCATTTCAATTTTCACTAACCCTTATTTTACCGTTGAATTCACCTCGCATACTTCAGCCCTCCTTTTCCATCGCCGCCACGCCCCCGTCGCTCTACTGCTGCCGTCGCATCGCTGCTGCCATCGCATCGCTGCTGCCGTCGCATCGCTGCTACCGTCGCTTCATCTCTCTGCACCGTTGTTGTTGCTGCTCAATCAAAATTAGTTACTCACTTACTCTCTCTTTTGTTCTTCATTGATTTTTCATCAATTTTTTGGATAAAAAATTTGCTCAGCATTACTACAAAATAGGTCTTCAAAGATTAATTTGGTACTAATCATTAATCTAATTTAGATCCTGAAGCAACTTAAAAAGTACAGAAGAACCTAGTATCTAATTTCTTTAATCCCTAATTTCTCAGATTCATTTCAATTATTTTGTAGCATAAACTCAAGTTTTTTTTATTCACTACTTTTTTCAATGATTCTGTTTGTATTGAGCGACTTTAATTTGTTTTCTTTTGTTTTAGATTGAATCTTAACTCTATAATTTGTTACTGAACTCTTTTCAAAGCCAACTTCAGTTTCATTTGGAAATCCCCTATTTCAGGTGTAAACTATGACCTAATCGTAATCTCCTATTTTCTAAATCCAGAAATCCTGGTCATGTTTTTTCTGGTCCTAATCGTGACTCTCTGAAGTCATGAATTCTACTGAGAGGAAAGAATTATTCAAAAAGTTTTAATTTATGCCTAGAATTAATCATGTTTGTGGTGGCTAAGTCATCTGAAATCTAAACTAAATATAGGTGTTGTTACTTTTTGCAGTTTGTGTAGGACTCAGATCCCTCTATTTCATTGCCTACATTCCGAATGGGTTGACTAGTTGTTTGCACTTGTTAGATTTATTGCAAGATTTTATAATGACTAATTTGTTGCCATAAACTAACGATAGTTAAATCCTGGTCATGTTTTTTTTTGTTCTATTTTATTTTAAAAGCTAATATGTGTCTAAGTTCTGTGCTAGCAGAAAACAAGTTCGTAGTGAAAAGTGGAGCCAAAACTATTTGTATATGCTACTATGAGCAGGAAAACAACTAGTTTGTCCTTGCTTCTTTCATATATTTTATTTTTCCATGCTTATTTCATTCTGGAAATGTAATGATTATGTTTTTCCATTTTTTCTTTTGGGCATACTTATGACTTTTCGTTTATATCTTATATAAGTGCAATTTTTGTCTTCTATCTTTATGTTATTTTGAAGTAAGCTTCTACCTTTATGTCATTTTGGGTTTCTCTTATTTTTAATTTCAGTGAATGATCAACTAAGTTAGATTATTTAACTATTTTTGTCTCTGCTCAATGAAGTATATTGATGGATCTGTGTTCTATTTGTGCTTAATATTTTTAACAGTAGAATTCTCAGAGAACTTTAGGTGCTGTTAAGAGAATTCAGTTCGTTTGCCAAAATGCTAATCTTTGGGTGCCAATAAAATACATGATGTTATTGACTTTTTCTCCAGAATGTTCTTGTCCTAATATCTGATTCAGATACCAATATGATATGAAAAGAATCACAACCTCTGCATTCCTCGCTTTAACTCCTTTTTCAAAAGCCAAAGCCTATGATCCCTAGAACAACATCAACACCAACGCTTCAAGCTTTGGTAGGTACCATGCATTACTTATATCATACATGGGAATGGAAGCCCTTCATGCAAGTTTCTCTCTATCCATTCAATTTGTAAACTTTTTAGCGTGATTCTGCAATTCTCTATTGATTTACTTGCTTACATGCAGTTCCTTGTGCCTCTGTTTCTCTTGATTTCATATCGTCCTTTTCAATTTGTAAAATTTGATTTTTCTAGTTCATGGTCTTGGTCGTTGAATTATGTAAATTGGGACGTTTTCTGATAGCTTTGGCATTGTTTTAATGTTTGGAAATCTAGATGATTGATAATTTTGTGGTTTGTACCCGTGGAATAAACAAATTCAGGATAGTGAAAGGGATAGGTGGTTGGTCAGGAGATAATTGTTGGTTTTGAATGTTGATTTTCTAGGAAGAATGTATAGGGCCATTTTTTTTTGCTGTGTATTACTTATTAATTATCAGTTTCTTATAGGGACAATTGTTTCATAGCTTTGGTGTTCTATGAACAATTTTGGTGTTGATTCTTCATTTGCTTTTCAAATTGAGGTGTCTAAGATGCATTCGAAAAGTGGGGATGTTGGGACACCAAAAGGGGCATTGGAAGAAGCTAAGGCGTTGAATTCAAGGATGAAGTGAAGTGGGAACCTAAGCAGCAAAGATATGCTGTTTAGAGCTGATAAGATTGATCTCAAGAGTTTGGATGATGAACTAGAAAAGCACCTTACAAGGATTCTGTCTAGACATATTGATGCCAAAAGGCCTAAAGAAGAGTGGGAGATTGATTTGGCAAAACTAAATTTGCAACATGTTGTGGCGAATGGGATCTATATGGCACTGTCTATAAGGGCACTTATGATGGCCAAGATGTTGCAGGTTTTAATTTGCACTCTTAGTTGTCTTTTGTTGTCCAAAGAATTTAAAATCTGTTATTTGTCGAACAATTATTCAATGTTTTTAGATACTAAAAGTTTTGGTATCCGGTCAAGGTTTAATTAATCTTTAAGCGCGTTGTAAATTGAATAATTGTTATCGAATTCAAGAGACATTCTAGAGTGCTGTTGTGCTGAATTTTGTAGTGAAAGTGTTGGATTGGGGCGAGGATGGTGGTGCTTCTACAGCTTCTTTAAGAGCATCATTCCAGCAGGAGGTTACTATTTGGCAAAAATTTGATCTTCCAAATATTACAAAAGTACAAACTTATCACTCATGCATTTAAATTTGAATTAAATGTTACTGCTTTGTTAAGAGCAAGATGATTTTTTGTTAATCATAAATTTTTCTCCGGAATGTTTTTCCATTTTTGTGATAAAAACCTTTTTTATTTTCTTATTAAGTTGGCATGTGGAGAATTTTAACTGATGCAAAGTAGTCAATGCTTCTGACTTAATCTTTGATTCAATATGAAATTTTGTTTTATCTGAAGAAGATACAAATCTAATGTCAATAGCATTAATTATCATTTTCCTATATATCTTATGGCAGTTAAGATTGATTTATACATATGATTACGTTCTTATGTTACAAATGTCTTACACCGGCCGTTTTAAAATTCCCTTCAATGGACCTGACAATATAAGTCTAAGTTTAGTTATTTATCTTGTCTTAAGTCTTTATGTTAAAAGATTATTTATTATTTTGATAAGTTTGTAAACTCATTATTTAATATTTAGTATAAATTTTATTTTTATATTTAAAAGTTTATTTGTCTTGTTATCTAATATTCTATATAAATTTTATTTCTATATTTAAAAGTTTATTTGCATTAATGGTTTACTATTTTTTAAATAAAAAAATAATTAAAAAATATAGCTATTAAAATTGACAGTAGCGTTGTCGTTTTTTAAATTTAAAATAGACAAAAAAAATATAGACAAAGAATTTGTCGGTATCTAAATAATTAAATCGACAACAGTTTTGTTGATTTTATTGAATCAAATATCGACAGAAACGGCGTCGATTTTATATAATAATATTGATGGCAATGTTGTCGATTTTATTGAATCAAATATCGACAAAAAAGGCGTCGATTTTATATAATAATATCGACGGCAGCGTTGTCGATTTTAGTAAGAAGATAAAGTTCTCAAACTCATATTATAAACAAAAATGATGTCGATTTTATTCAAATTTTGAAAAATCGACAAGTTTAATAGCGATCACCTCCGCCGTCTATTTTGCCGTCGATTTTAACAATGTTTCTTGTAATGTTTTACATAAAAAGAAAAATAAACATTCATTATAAATAGAAATAGACAAGGTTCTAAAAACTAAATCAATAGACTTAGATATTAAAAAATTTAAAAGTTTGATCTGATTCTTAGAATCATTAAAATAGGCATGCATGACTTATAAAATTATTTTATTTGTGTTTATTGTTAGCAATCTTACATATTTATTTTTCTGAAAATTGAATTTCTATTTTTTAATTTTTAATAATAATAAAGTTCTATTTATGTTTATAAAGCTTGGACATAAGTGGAAATCACAAGAGAAAGTAGGTTGAAGGCCGTGATGAGGCCTTGGAGATTGGGTCAGTTGAGTTGCCAAGGGAATGAAAGGATGGACCACTCATCCAAGAATCTAAGCCAATCATCCAGAAAATTGAACTCCAATTGAATTATTTCCTGGATACAGACCCATCAATTTATATTTATTATACAACTGATTTTTATGTCCGTGCCATGCAGGGAATAATTATTATTCAATTATGTTACGGTACACTAAAATTAGTCACCAAAGTCAGTTACTAATATAAAATATATGTTAAAATATAAATACATATTAAAATAAATTAAATTATATATGTATTTATAGACAAATATATTTGTAACTAATTTTAATAGCTAATTTTAATATACGAATAGTATTTTTGTTTAGGATATTATTCATTCGGTTTGGTTCGATTTTGAACAAAAAACCAACCAAACCGACCTGATCAGTTCCCTTTCAACACCAACTAATCGATTTGCTGTTTTTACACCAACTGAATCAAAAGCGATAAGCGATTTGATTCGGTCAGTTTTTTCGATTTTTAAATCTTAATTAAACAAGTCATTAATCACAATAAAATAAGATTTAAAATAATTAATAAACTTAAAATAACAAGAGTACATTACATTCAAATTTAATAAAATTTCAATCCATCTCAGTAACTAAACATAAAACAAACACACATAATTAAATATAAAACAAACACATCGAAATGTCTAACAAACATAAAACACTATCTTAAAACCAAACTACAAGTCAACAAACACACTTTAGAACTAAATAATAACAAAACTAGCCACCATGATTAATCTGAATCCACACCACATCCATTGCTTCAAAGCTGTTCATTGCTTGCTGGCTATATATATATAAAGTTATAAACATAACAAGTGAACAACAACATGCATCAAATTATTATCTAAAAAATTTGTTATCAAACAACAACAACAAATTTAAATCAAGTGAAGTTCAGAACCAGCAACAATAACAAATTTAACTCAAGCGAAGTACAAAACCAGCAACAACATCAACTTTCATTGTAATTAAAATTTAGGACTACTAGCAAATCAGCAACAACAACAATAAATTTAACTCAAGTGAAATTCAGAACTAACAACAATATCAAATTTCATTCTAATTAAAATTTAGGACCAACAAATCAGCATAACTAGGACAAATGAAGTTTAGAACCAGCAACAACAACAAATTTCATTCTAAAAATTAGTGAATATACTAACTCTCGAAGAGACATTATTGAGTTGCAAGAGAGGACTTGATAACGGTGCAGGGTTCTCAGCTGATTGGAGATAGCGCGGGGTTCTTGGTGACAGAGAGGGATGCTTAGTGACGGCAAGGGCTTCTTAGCGACAGAGAAGTGTTTGGTGACGGTGCGGGTTTCTTGGTGATGGAGAAGATTATTGTCGCAGTTGGGATTTGCAAGATGACGCGACGAGGAACGCGCCGCCAC
>NC_029792.2:119130943-119131370 GCF_000816755.2 Arachis ipaensis
TATGGAGAAGGAGGGAAGGAGGCTCTATAGAGGAGAACGGAGAGAGGGAGGTATGGAGATTCCGAGTTTCAGAGAGGGAGGGAGGCGCTGGGGCTTGAGTGAGTACTTCACTCACTTAGGTTTAGAGATTTTGTTGTTAGGTTAAAGAGTAAAACTGTAAAAACATTAGCATTGCATAATATTCTTCGGTTCGGTTTGATTTAATTTTTATTAAGTCAACTGCAAATTGAATCGAACCGATTGATTTTAATGAAAAACTGATTTTTTTTTTGTTTTTAAATTTGTTGTTGTAAATTTTGGTTTAATTTTACAGTAATTTTCGGTCCAGTTCAATAACTTACACCTTTAATTTTTGTTATTATTTTATTATGTTTTACAATTAAATTATTTATATTTATATAAGAAGAATTTTAGGTATTTCAATAAA
>NC_029792.2:119131691-119132705 GCF_000816755.2 Arachis ipaensis
AGTTTTAATTTAAACTTATACATCTATATATGAAAATGTAAGAGTAGATAAATCACTATTTATATATGTTACGGCCCAGCCTAGTTAGTTGGACGGCCTACCCGGTCCATGGACAATCTGATCTATGCGATCGGATCGGCGCGCACAACTCGTCCGATCCTGCGATCCGGACACGCGCTTCTACTGCCAGCTGCCTAACAGCTGTAGGAAAGGAAGCTTTCTGGAAGGAGGCCTCCCTCTATGGGCCCGTCCTACTGACAAGATATATAAGGGGAGGGTCCTACTCCACCCCCAAGGTACGTCATCATATCCCTTACTCCTATATCACCTGCACATTTTCTGACTTGAGCGTCAGAGTGTCCTTGCAAGTGGAACCCCCCTCACCTCACGAAGAGCTCGGAAAGTCGGATCGGCTGCCCCCGCCTTTCACGCCCCAGACCCAGATCGAGGTTAGCACCCACCTTCACATTCAGTAAACACCTCCCAACCGTCCGATAATCGATCAACCGTACAATATACATGTTTACACCGGATTAATTAAAATTCTAATAATAAAGTCTAGTCCATTATATTTCATCCAAAATAATTGGTTACTTGAGAGAATAATAAACTATCATTTTGGTTATAAGCTAAGAAATTTAATTTTTAACAAATTTTTTTCGCAAACTTATTTAGAAAGATAAGACATTTTATCCTCCTAATTTAACTATTTTACGCCAAGTGCGTTTTGTTTTGGGATTTGTTTTACGTGAATGGTAAAAAATTTTAGAAAGAAAATTGAAAAAAAAAATCCAAAAATATTTTTTTTTTTCAGTATTTTATGTACTTCGAAATAATTTTCTAAATGTTCCGAGAATAAATTGGATCAATAAAATAGCCCTTTGCCACTTGCCAAAGAAAATAATACATTTGGTCAAATTGAGGTTTCTCTAAAGAATTAAAATATCATCTTTTAATCATTTTATAAAAAAAAATGTCTTTTAAAAACCAAAATGATAATTTATTTAAGTAAAT
>NC_029792.2:119132842-119134466 GCF_000816755.2 Arachis ipaensis
AGTCATTTTAATATTCAAAATATTTTAAATTTAATATAATGGATTTTAATTTTTATTTTTGAAAAAATTAACTCTAAATATTAGTTTTATTTGATAAAATTAAAATTAGAATATTTCGGATACGAAAATGACTTATTAAATGAGAGAAGGATAAAAGGATTGAGTTTTGGGTTTAGGGTTTAGGGATTAGTCCTTCACCTGTTGGGTTGGGAGATACCGTGGGCAACCAAAAAAAAAAAGGATTGAGTTTTGGAAGAAAGTATGTGAATTCAATTGCCATTATTACTACTCTTGCTCTTAGTAGCCAATAGAGTGCATGAAGTAAATTAAATATTCCAGATATAAGCTAAGGTTCTTTATTTATTTAGCCCATTTTATTGCCACAAATGATATGTACCGCAATAGTTCACCTTTCATTTCAAGATCTAACGATGATGTTTCATCAAATTTGTAAAGTTAGTGTACTGAAGATAATAATGAATGATTTGAACTTGCGTTTATGGTTGAAACGATTCCCATTATTGATGCCATCCTTTAATTTTTCATCCAAAAAGCTTGAACAGAAATCACCTAATTTACTATTTGTTAAACGCAAGAGTAGATATTCTTAGTATGATAAGTCTCTGTCTCCTTCTTTTAAAAAACTCAAAATTCTAGTAAAATATAACAATTACATTATATATACATTAAAAATCAATTATTAAATTAATTATTGATATAAAAAATATAAAAATAAAAATATATTTTAAAAAATACTAGTGGATTTTTTTTTTTTTTTTGGAATTTTCATAAGTAAATTTATCCCCTGAACCATCTGTTGCTGGAAAGGTACTAGACTGACTTTTATTATTATTTCATGGATAATATTATTTGCACATGATCTTTGATTGTAGTTTTGTGATTTGTCACCAAATTAAAGTAGTAAAAAAGTAGATTAAATTAAATTAAAAAAAAAAAAACACCTAACTTGTGAGGCTCATTGAATGCAGAATCAACCAAACACAGCGACAAAAACGGTGCAATGGGGGCAATGACCTGTAATATGTTAAACATATTCCCAACCACTCAGAGTGGTCCCTATTCCAAACCTAATCAAAATGACTGTATTTACAAAAATGCCATTGCTTGTTATGCAACTACATTTATTAATTATATATTTCATAATAAGCTTGGTACTATAAATAACAATAGGCTTATGATCCAATAGCATATCACACAAGTCTTTAGATACTTCCCTTTTTAGCTTTCATCTATCATTGGTGTAATGATGATGATGCATAACACGTTCATGCGCTTCTTCATTCCTTTCTTGGTTCTTGCCACTTTCTGTTTGGCTAATTCTGCTATAGCAACATCTCAAGTTTCAGGTTTGTTGTTCATTCTTGTCACATTAGTACTGTTTCTCAATCCATGCAAATAAAACAAGTGATGAGGAACAATACAATAACTACAGTTTATAAAGTTAATTAAATGGTTAAGTATTGCATGGTAATAATAATAGTGATTAAATTTTAATATTAACTTTACACGTACATCTAATTATGTAACACCGTATATAAATAAAAATAATTATTTTTTATATTAATTACATAAATAATTATCTAAAAAAACAAATATTATTAAG
>NC_029792.2:119134508-119135029 GCF_000816755.2 Arachis ipaensis
GTTTATAACAAGTGCCAAAAGGACCCTAATAATAATAAAGAAAAAGTTCTTTCTCTTCCTCAAAGACTACCTAACCTAAGTATGTTCCTACTTTTTACTCGAATTAGTGTATTGCTATCTTTCTTGGCTTTGATTTCTTTTACCTTTTTCTCTATTCGTTTTTAAATTTCCTCTTATCGCTATGTCTCATATATATAGAGTTATATTGATAATTACTGAGTTTATAAAAAAAAATTCAAAATTATTGATCATCTTTAAAATAAGGTGAAAATTCAGATGCAGTTAACTTCATACGAAGTTGATAGTTAAAAGCTGTTAGATGACAATTTAGTTAAATCTGTCAAATTATTTAACGACTTTCAACTATCAACTTCATATGAAGTTAATTGCACTTGAATTTTCATCTTAAAACAAGTGTCTATTTTACCAATGAGCTATAGTTCAAATAACATAGTCTCCCCATACTCACCTAAGAGGTTGCGGGTTCAAGTCTTCCTATCTTTTGGAAGAAAAAAAAAAAA
>NC_029792.2:119135048-119150031 GCF_000816755.2 Arachis ipaensis
AAAAACAAGTGTCTATTTTTCTTCTATATATGTATTAACTAAGATCTATTCATTCTCATATGAAACTTGCATAACTTATGCTGCTTGGCATTTTAATTTCTACAGAGAATGAAGCAAAGCTTGGAGACCAAGAATTGGCAAAGACAAAACCAGAAGTTCATAATGAAGAAGAAAAATTCCTTTTCCATCATCATAAGTCACTCTTCAAGAAACATATTCCAATTGTGAAACCTATTCCAGTGTATAAGCCTATTCCAAAACCAATTCCAATCGTAAAGCCTATTTATAAGCCAGTTCCTATTTATAAACCAATTCCAAAACCCGTAATAGTGAAAAAACCGGTCCCTATTCCAGTATTCAAGCCGGTTCCAAAGCCAATTCCAATTGTTAAGCCTATTCCGGTTTTTAAACCTATTCCAAAACCAATTCCAATTGTTAAACCTATTTATAAGCCGGTTCCTATATATAAGCCAATTCCAAAACCAATATTTGTTAAACCATACCCTAAAAAACCTTATTTTCCTCCACAGAATAGTCCTTAAGTTATTGAAACAGAAGAAAAGTGAATTATATATTAATTTCCATTTCACAAGCCAACTCCAACTCCATTGTATTAGATGGTGATAAGGCTCATAATATCTACAGGCCCAAAAATAATCTCTTGTGCTCAATGTTATTTATAATTAATGTCTAATATTTATAGTTATGTATGTCCAAGTATCTCCACTTCAAGTTATGTCTTATAAGAATTCTTATTGAATGTAGTTTACCGAAATATATATAGTAATATACTTCCGTTATTAATTACCACAAGTTCGCAGTATTTTCATTGTAAATTGAATAATTAATCATCAATGCAGGATGGTAAAAATGATCTCTTAGTTGTCTGTTAAATTGATGTTTTATTTTCTCGTTATATCAATTACCAGCGAAATCAACGACCCACCAATGATCACTAATGTAAATATTTTTTACTTGATTTTAGAACGTTGATGATTGATGGTTAGAGTTTGGGATTTTGAATGAGAAAAAAATAAATTAAGAAAGTTATGAAAAATGTTTCGATTATATTTTTTTAATATAAATAAATAAAAAGATATAATTCAATTAATAATGTTATTAATATTCATATTATTTATTATTTTATTAATTATTTATGTCAAATTTAGTAGTGGGATAACATTGAACCTAATTAAAGTTTTTTTTAGCTTAAAATAAAATGTTTAAAAGGATCAAAATAAAACTTATAGACCAAACTGAACATATGAACCAAACTGATTATAGTCATAGATGACCATTTAGGAATCAATTTGAACTTTGGCATTCTTTGCTATCATATCATTACACATTTTTAGATATAGGATATTTCTAATCAAATTATAAAAATGATTAAAAAATGATAAGAAAGGAATAAAAAATTAAAAATAGAGAAATCAAATAAAAGTGAAATTTTATTTTAAGCTTTTAGTTTATTATTAAGAACACAAATTTTTATTTAACTATTATATTAAGTATACATTAAAACCAGTTATTGATTAGTATGTATAGAATACATATAAAAATATAAAATATATAATAAAATAAATTAAATTACATATATATTTATACATAAATATATGATTATTAATTTTAACATATAAATAATATTTTTAATTATTATTAGTATGAACTTATGTTGGAATATATACTATTGTACAAATTACAATGGAACAACCAATTTTCCTTATGATGTTTGTTTCATCAACTTTATATTAGTATCCCTTATTTATGATATCTTATATATAGGACCACATCACTCTTCATGTAGTTAAGTCCGCAATTTGATTATCATGTCACTTGTTAAGATTTTTATAAAAAGATACAAAGAAAAATAATTTCATCGATCACCATCCATGGCCATTTCACCAAAATCCTATTTAGAGTTTCAAATAATGCACTCCTACTTTAATTCCAAATTTGTATATCAACTCTACTGCTCCTTATAACTCCTTAAGAACACCTAATCGTTAGAATTAACAAAGTCTGCATTTAATTTTGAAAATAAGACCAATAATGAACAACATAATTAATTATAATTAGTTTTATTAATTTATAATTTAATTTGTTTTTTAAATTATTGTTGACCACGTTCAAAACATGAGGGAAGATACGCTAGTGATAGGAGAGAATCACAGAACAGATACTTTGATCATTAATTAGTTGGTTCCATATAATTAATTATGTTTTATTAATGCATAACACATGAAACATAGAAATCATATCCAAAACCATCCAATTTACAAGAAAAAGAAACATCCGTGTGCCTATCAGTAGCAACATCCGATTAAAGTCACCGGTGCCTCTGGTTTACCAGTTGGCTGATTCTTGGCTTATATAGAGTTGGTTTCCTAGCATTGTTGTAATAATAATAATAATAATAATAATAATAATAATAATAATAATAAAGTTAGATAGATAGATAGCTAGATAGATAGAAGTATAAAATTTTTTATTCAACTAATTTTTAAATAATTTTTATTCAATTTATGTTTGAGAGCTAATTATCAAAATGCATATGTAGTTTATTAGTAAATATTAAAGTTGAGTAGAAAAACATAGAGTGGTTTAAAGATCAAATCTAAGTTTGAGGAGGTGTAAAGGATAAAGACTCAAAGTCTTTATTAACTGCTATATCAGAATACCCAAAAATAGAAAGGAAAGTTGATAGGCAGTTATAAGTTTTTGGCTGTAGAATTCCTTGTGTACTCTAGCGTATATAAAAAAAATTATTTGTACATTAAAATTAACCATTAAAATTAATTATTATATATTTATATATAAATATATGAATAATTTAATTTATTTTAATATATATTTTATATTTTAATATTATGTATTTTACACTAATTAATAACTGATAATTTTGATGTCCAACTAAAATAATTAGTGCATAAGTAGCAGTAGAGTAGTGTATAACTCTAGCTGTCTTGTTACTTTTACACCCTTCAATCTAATATCAGTATTTCATTTTTTTCATTCATTCATCTGTAATAGGTTGCTTTGAAAGCTAAAGATTCAATAACCTTGATATTCTCCAGCTATTTGCATAAGCATTCTTACTTTCAAATTAAAAGAACGTTAGAGGTAGTTTTGTAATAAAATAGATAATTACCTTTTGGGAATTGATTTCTAATTTATATTAGTTGTAACCTCCATAATGCCTTCTGCTATGTTAATTGGCCATGCATTGAATGATCAATTAGTGGCAGTAGCTCAAGTTTTAAAGCACAACACATTGTGTGATGAAAGTATTAGTAATCCCAATGCCAAAGGTCTAAGCCAACGCCCATCTATCATTAGACTGGCATGTCTTTTATTTATTGGGCCTACATATATATAGGTCCATAAGATCATGTTCAATTTGGGTGTGTTTGAATTCTCATATAGCTCCAATCTTGATTCTTTAAAAAAACAATTATTAACAATGATCCATATTTAACCAATTTAGTTAGTCGAATGACTAATTTACTCATTTGCTTAAATAAAGATTGAGAATTTACATTAACTTCAAAGGACCAATGTAAACCTACTGATAACTATTTCTTTCAACTGGTGCGAGTGAACTTTTGTCCTCCATGAGAGAAGCTTATGTGAGAGGGGGAGCGGCCAGATCCCATGATCCTAGAGAAAGGAGAAGGGAAGGAGAATCATCGTTGAGAAACTTAAAGAAGGTGAGGAAGACGGGAGAAGCGGAGGAATACTCTGGGGAGATGGATCTGACACCTAGAGTGGAGGAATGGATGATGGAAACAGAGGTCGAGCATCAGAAACAGGGAAGACAAGAGGCCCAAGGAGAAGAAAATAGCAACAAGGAACAAGAAAGCAGGGTCGGAGGAGTCCCCCACTCTTTTGCAGAAATTGTTAAAATGGGGAAGAACGCTGCCAATGAGGTGGGTGATCAAAATATAGAGAAAATGGCTACTGATGAAGCTGTTGAAGAACCAGAGGATAGTGATGAGGATGAATCAGATATAATTGTCAAAAAAATGCCAAACGGCCTCTACAATCTAGTGATAGGGGAAGAAGTGAAAAGAGAACTCAGGAAGGAATGGTGGGACACACTCATTGTTAAATTGTTGGGGAGAAAAATCTCATTGTTGGCTATGAAGAGGAGATTAGAGGTGATGTGGGGGAAGAGGGGAAGCATTGACGTCATTGACCTCGGAAATGAGTTTTTTCTTGTCAAGTTCTATAATTCTGAAGATCTGGATTTTGCTTTAATGGAGGGGCCATGGAAAATTCTGGATCACTACCTCTCAGTAAGGATGTGAAAACCAGATTTCAATCCAATGAATACGCCCATAGATAATATAGCAGCTTGGATTAGACTTCCAGGTTTGGCCATAGAGTACTACTGTAGACCTATTTTGGAAAAAATAGGAAACATTGTGGAAAAAACCATCAAGGTGGACACAAATACAGCAGAAATCACAAGGGAAAAATTTGCACGGTTATGTGTGGAGGTTGACCTACAACAGCCTCTAGTCTCTCAATACCAGATTAACGGACAAACTCATGTAGTGGAATATGAGGGCATTCATTTGGTATGCTTTAGGTGTGGAAGAGTGGGACATGACAAAGCCAACTGCAAGGAAGGAAAACAAGACCCCTCACCAGAGCAACAAATCCAGAAGGAAGGTCAAGCGACAAATGCAGAGGTTGAAGAAGAGGATAGAAATGGAAATAAGAATATCGACAAGGGCAAAAAAGTGATAGAGGAACCTGCTGATGCCTTTGGCCCCTGGATGATAGTACAGAGGTCTACGCGTGGCAAAAAGACCACAAAACCAGGAGAAGGTACAAGTAGTGGAGGAGGTGGAAAAGAAAAGGAGAAGGAAAGAAAGATAGAAAGTGAGAGGCGACAGTCACGTTTTGCTGTACTAGCAGAGGAAGAACCTAAAAGGAATGAAGAAAGCAATCCTAAAGCGACGGCAGGAATCAGTAATGAACCACAATCAGAAAAAGACAAAGGTATGTCCTCAACTTCCTCTCATAAGAAGAATAATCTAGACCTTCCTAAGCCAGTTAACCCTACCCATATGTCCACAACCAGACCAAAAAGCCCAAACACACATGCCCACAAACAAGCCCAAATAGCTAATACACCAGAAAAAAACACTGTCCAACACCAACAGATTAATAGTAATAACCCTGTTTCCCAACCAGAACACCAATTAGACAAAAACCCTTATGCCATGACCCAAACCTGCAACACACCAAACTCTTCCTCTGTCCAGCCCAATGACTTTATTTTGAACAACCCTGATCATCCTCCCCATTTTCAAGAAAATTGGATTGTATCCACTCAACCAAGCCAAGTACTCTCCTTAGCTATCCCTCAGACAGCTTTGGAGGATCCAGCCCAGAGTAAACCACCTGATCCACCTTTTAACTCACTACAAACTAGTGAATTGGTGGAAGCTATGTTAGTATATGAGAATGAAGAAGCAAATAAGGCAATTCAGCAAGGAGTTAATCCACCTCAGGTGGAAGACATGCAGTGCAATTAATGGTCCAGGACCACTTTTGTTTCCCCTTTGTGGTTCAAGTTTTTCCAGCTGTCCTTAGTAGGAGTTCCTCCTTTTAGCTTACTTTTACCATGATTATTGTTGCTTGGAACATTAGAGGTGTTGCGAATAAGGCTACAATTCGCACACTCAAAGAAATAAAGTCTCAGCACAGACCTGATATTACTCTAATCTATGAGCCAAAATGTAATGGAAATAAAGCTACAGAAGTGATAAAAGCTCTTGGTTTTAACTTTTCCTTTTTGGAAGAAGCGGATGGTTATGTAGGTGGAATCTGGGTGTTATGGGATAATCCAGCGCTGACCATTAATATATTGGAGACACACCACCAATATGTTGCCATGGAGGTAAAGGACCCTAGCCACTCTCCTTGGAAGCTTACAGCAGTCTATGCAAGTCCCCAAGAAGGAATTAGAAAAAACTTATGGGAAAACTTAAAAAGATTGGCTGATGCTACTACGGATGCTTGGATGGTCATAGGAGACTTTAATGAGATTGCAGAGGAAGGAGAGAAGAAAGGTGGGGCGAGAGCCGACCAACATGCGTGCCAAAGATTTAAAAATTGGATACAAAGTTGTAACCTCTTAGACCTGGAATTTGTCGGATCAAAGTATACTTGGAAGGGTGGTCAAAGAGACGGCATGGAGAGAGTCTTCAAGCGCTTGGACAGGGGTCTAGCTAATGCTGAATGGCGAAGAAGATACATGAATGCTAGGGTGGACATCCTTCCGAGAGTCAATTCAGATCATCACCCTCTCCTTGTTAATCTTACCCCGGGTATGAGACTGTTGGGAGAAAGACCTTTTCATTTTGAGGTCATGTGGAAAACACACCCATCTTTTAACGAGTTCATTGAGAAGACTTGGACAAATGACACCCCCCTCCCGAGAGCCCTGGAATCCCTCACTGAAGCTTTAAAGAGTTGGAATTTAGAAGTCTTTGGGAATGTTTTCAGGAAGAAAAGAACCATTTTGAACAGACTGGCGGGTATTCAAAAAGCCCCCACCTATGGAAGAAATCCTCACCTAGAAAAGCTGGAAAGAGATTTGTCAAGAGAACTCGATCAAATTTTAAACCAGGAGGAATTACTTTGGTTGCAGAAATCTCGACAGCAATGGATTGTTAATGGAGACCGCAATACGAAGTTTTATCACACAAAAACAGCTATAAGGAGATGGAAGAACAGGATTTTAAAACTTAGAAGAGGGGATGGATCTTGGTGTGAGGAACAACAAGAACTCAAAGACATGGCAGTGAGCTTTTACTCTAGTCTTTATAAGGAAGAGTCCACAGACTACCTAAGTCTTGATCTGCCTATCTCTTACCCAGTCATGAAAGATGAACATAAAGCGGCCTTACTGAAGCAGCCAAATAATGAAGAAATCCAGAAGGCTATTTTTCACATTGGGTCACTAAAAGCTCCGGGAGAGGATGGATTCCCAGCCTACTTCTATAAGGAGAATTGGAGTATGGTGAAAGACTCTGTCTGTAGTTTTATTAAAAGAATTTGGGAAAATCCAGAAGAGATAAGAGAAATAAACCAAACCCTCATTACCCTCATACCCAAAATTGACCAACTTGAATTTATATCACAATTCCGACCCATTGCTCTTTGTAATGTGGTATATAAATGCATCTCTAAACTGTTGGTGGAGAGAATTAAGCCTACCTTACATGACCGTATTTCCCCTAATCAATCCAGTTTTGTCCCAGGAAGAGTCATTCATGATAATGTCATTATTGCAAAGGAGATGATTCATGATATGAAGCGTATGAAGGGTAAGAAAAAGTTTATGGCGATAAAAATTGATTTTGCTAAAGCTTATGATTGCTTGAGATGGAGCTTTGTGGATGAATGCATAGCTGAATTTGGAATTGAAGGTGTGGCCAGACGACTCATAAAAGAGTGTATCAATTCGGTGACTTATAAAATTCTGTGGAATGGAGGAAAAACTGATATGATCACTCCTACCCGGGGACTCAGGCAAGGCGACCCCCTCTCGCCATACTTGTTTGTAATAGCTATGGATAAACTATCACACTTTATAGAGGACCTGGTAGATAAAGGCGATTGGAAACCTATGAGGGCAGGGAGAGAAAGACCATTTATCTCTCACCTCCTATTTGCGGATGATTTAATCCTTTTTTCACAAGCTTCTGTTGACCAAATTGAAGGCATCTTGAGGGCTCTTAACAGATTTGGACAAGTTTCTGGCTTAAAAATTAATGCAGAAAAAACTGCAATTGTTTTTTCTAAGAATGTTGAAGAGAGGCTCAGGAACCAGATCAGCAATATCAGTGGATTCCAAGAACAGTCCAATCTTGGCAAATACTTAGGAGCTATGATTAGTGATAACAGGAAGAAGAAGGACAACTTTAAAACTACTCTTGATAGAGTAAAGAACAAGCTAGGAGGATGGAAGATGAATTGTTTATCGATGGCAGGGAGGATAACTCTGGCCAAGGCAGTCATCAGTCCCATTCTCAATTATGATATGATGCATACCCAAGTCCCGAAAGGTATTTGCAAAGAGGTTGAAAGGATACAGCGAAGCTTTATCTGGGGGGATGGTAGAGAGAGCAGGAAGGTTCACGCTATAAGCTGGGAGACTATATGCAAGCCAATTAAAGAGGGTGGTCTCGGTTTTCGAAAGCTAAGTAAGATGAACGAGGCTTTTTTACAAAAGATCATTTGGAGATTAGTTATGGAAAAAGAAAGCTTATGGGCGCAAGTAATGCTCAGTAAATATGGGAGAGGACAAGACCTGAGACAAAATATCCTCAGCAAGCAATCAGACTCTGATCTGTGGAGAAGTTTAGCAAAAGTATGGGGTTCTTTTAAAGATAACATTGAGTTTTCCATTGGAAATGGTAGGAGAATTCGGCTGTGGATTGACCCCTGGCTTAAGAACGAAGGTAGCTTAATCCAAAAAGCTATCATACCAGTAGAAGAGGAAAACATGGAAATCACTCTCACAGAAGCTACTGACCTAAATGGAGGATGGGATTTTAACTTACTCAGAAGATATCTTCCAGATAACATAATCTATAAAATTCAGGCCATACATCCCCCTTGGGATAACCTTGAAGAAGACAAAATTCTATGGAGTTTGACACCAACAGGAGAATTCAACATAGCAAGTACATATAGAAAAATCAGCCAGCAGATAGATACACAGGACCGCATATAGGAAGTTTTATGGGGATGGAAAGGACCCCAGAAAATAAAAATCCTTATGTGGCTAACCTTGCATAGGAAATTGATGACAGGTGCGAGAAGAAGAAAATTATTTGGTACAGGAGATGAATGTCATCGTTGCAATAGTCTGACGGAAGATCAAAGCCATGTCCTGCGAGATTGTCCTGCTGCTTCAAGTATATGGACTCAATTAATTAATCCCTGTAAAATTCAAAGCTTCTTTAGAGCTCCCTTCGATGTTTGGCTCCGATGAAATTTAACAACAGAGTTAGGAAAGAATAACCAAACTCCATGGATCACAAAATTCTCAGTTACCTGCTGGTGGCTATGGAGGTGGCGTAACTGTGAAATCTTCTCTCCTCCCTTCAGACGGCCGATAGACGCTATAGCAACTATTTTTCAGACAACAAATTCCATAAATGAAGCTTTCAAAAAAGAGGAGTTATTCTGTCAAAAGAAAAGAAGAGTGGAGATTGAAGTAGCGTGGAAACCCCCTGTAGAAGGCTGGATAAAATTCAATTCTGATGGGGCGTCCAACGAAAAAGGTTCAGGATGTGGTGGCCTGGCAAGGGACCATTGGGGGAGATGGGTTGCCGGCTTCATGGCTAATTTAGGGACTTGTTCTGCCTTTCAAGATGAATTGTGGGGAGTATGCTATGCATTGAAGACTGCCTGGGATTTGGGGTTCAAAAGAGTGGAACTTGAAGTAGACTCAAGGGCTGTATATGAAGCAATTACGAAAGGAAGGAGACTGAATCAACACCCAAATAACTTAATCAGGAGTATCAATGTTTGGTTGAAAAAACAATGGAGTGTTAAAATCAGACATACCTATAGGGAAGGTAACCAGGCTGCAGACTGGCTGGCAAAAAAAAGTGTGGAGGAGAGAGATGCAGGGTACAGCTTCATTGACTCCCCTTTTATGGATTTGAGATCCATCTTAGATGCTGACATGAGAGGGGTCTCCTTACCCCGTTGTGTTATTGATTTATAACTGTTTGTTTTCTTTTTGGGGCTTTCAGCCCCCTTTGACTACCAAAAAAAAAAAAGATTGAGAATTTGAATCTTATCTCGTACATGCAATAACTAATTGGCGATAAATCTTTAAATAGAGCTCAGATTCGCGACAAATTAATTATTAACTTGTTAGTTTGAGAATACCATAAACAATAAAAGAAATAATAATTTATATTTTATCCAACAAAATATATCTTTTAATTTGATTGGTACTATATAAGTTTGTTTATTTCTACACGCGAGAACTTGATTTAGTGGTAAATTTCCTTATCTTGCAATAGGTATATTCGGGTTCAAGATTTGATCGAAGTTAATAATAGAAAAAAATATTTATTTTTTTGGGGTTTAAATCTTTAGTAGATTAAGATTGAGAATTGGATCGGTCAATGAACCAATAAAACGACTGATTTATTGATTTAATGATTTGATCAAAGTTTAATTGAATTCAACCGATTTAATTAAATATTAAATAAAATTATTAAAAATTTTATATATAATTTTAAATATTTAAATTTAATCATTTTTAACCTAATAAAATTTAAAATTTTATAATTTCACATAATAACTATAACTAACTTTATTGAATTTGAACGAAACAAATTTTGTTATTTCATTCACTGTTAACTATTAACTATTAAGATATGAAAGCATTGGTATTATCAGTGTATAATAAACCAACATTAGTATATAAAAGCATAGAATCCATTTGAGATTGTTGGACATCATTAAAATTAACACAAAATAAAAAAATAAAAAAATCAGCAACAATATTATTATGAGTTTATGACAGAATATAACAAATTAAGAATAATTAGAAATTAACAAAATTTTAACAACTCAGAATTAGTGTACTAACCCAGTAACTCAATCAGTATTATTAACAACAAATTAACAGTACAAAACAAGCAAAAAATTAAATACAAATTTAAAAAGCAGTGCTTAATGCTTACCAGAAAAAGGGACAGAGAGACAGATCAAAAAACCAGCAATAATATTATTATGACAGAATATAGCAACTCAGAATCACTGAACTAACCCAGCAACTGAATCAGTATTATTAACAACAGATTAACAGTACAAAACAAGCAAAAACAAATTCAAGAAGCAATGCTTAATACTTACCGGAGAATGGGACAGAGAGACAAAGAGCAAGCTTGACGGCGACAAAGAGAGAGATCGATGGCGTCGACGGCGGCGAGGGTGAGGAGAAGAGAGAACTCGATGGAGGAGAAGACACGTCTCTGATTGACTTATTTCAAATTTGTTGTTGTTTTTGAAGTTACTGACAAAGACGAAATTTTGTTGAAATTGTAGTCGTTCTAGTCACATTCTTCCAGATTGTCTCTCCATCGAATACTAGAAATTCAAATAGAAAGGTCACATTGTCTCTAATTATTCCATCGTGTTTTGTCACTACTGCAAACAACTGGGCCACTTGATTACTACTTGTCCTATTCATTCGGCTCATAAAGATCAGAACAAAAATCATCCTCATTCTAATGCTTATAAGCCCGTGCCTGTTACTGTTGTTGCCGCTGATGCATCTACCTCATCTACTTCTGGTAGTTCATCTCTTGTTTCTCTAACCGATATTGAGTCTTTTCTTAAACAACTTCTCTCCTTCTTTGGTAATACATTTGCTGCTTTATCCGCTTATCCAAGAAATTCTAAATGGTATTTTGATTCTGGTTGTTTTAATCACATGTCACCCATGCACCATCTTTTCTCTTTATTAACCACTACCACAATACCTTCTAACCACACTACCAATGGATCCCTTATGCATGTGAATCATAAAAGATCTATCACACATTTTGATCTCCATCTTTTCGATGCTTATTCCATTCCTAAATTAAACTTTAATTTTATCTCTATGGCTCAACTAGTTGAACTTAGTTTTTATGTCAATTTCTTTATTTCTGATTATCATGTGCTAGATCTTCGGACGAGATAGATTATCGGGGCTGGATGTAAGATCGGAAGGCTATTTCAACTCTAAGAAAGTTTTAGGATCAATCAATATGAATCTTTTGATTGCATTTCTTGTCAAACTGCAAAACAACCAGCTTTGTCTTTTAATAATAGTTCATCTCTTGTTTGTTCTTCCTTTGATCTTATATATTCTAATATTTGGGGCCCTGCTCCCACAACTTCTTTGGGTAGGGCTCGATATTTTGTAGTATTTATTGATGATTATTCACGGTTCACTTAGATTTATTTGATGTCTAATAGATCCGAGTTGCCTCAGCTTTACATCAATTTTGTTACTATGATTAAAGCACAGTTTTCTAAAGTCATTAAAATTTTTTGACGTGATAATGTAATGGAGTACCGTGATACCAAACTTTTGAAATTTCATGCTGAGCAAGGCACCTTATTTAAGTTCTCTTGTTCCGATACGTCTCAACAAAATGGAAGAGCAGAACGCAAGCATTGTCACATCCTTGATCTGTTCATGAAATGCTCATTTCCTCTTCTTGTCTTGAACGTGCATAGTGTTGAAGCTATCCTCACTGCTGTTCACATTATTAATCGTCTTCCTTCCTCTGTTCTTAGTAACATAATTCCCTTTGAGCATCTTTATAATATGTCACCTAACTATAGTTCTCTTAGATTTTTTGGTTTGTCTATTTTGTTCTCCTTCAACCCCATGAACATAATAGACTTGAACCTCGTGCTTGTTTGTGATGTTTTCTTGGTTATGGTACTAAACATAAAGTCTAGCATTGTTGGGATCCCATCTCTAGACAAATTTGCATATCTCGTCATGTTGTATTCTATGAGCATCACATATTTTCTAATTTCTCCTCCTTTAAACTACAGATACTATTTCTAGTCACCTCTTGATCCTCCCATTTTGCGCTTTCTCTTGTTCCTGATGATCCAAAACCAAACAATGATCCTTCTCCTGTAATCTTTCCTCCTCCACCCACTCGCATTTTCAAGGTAAAAAATCCACCTCTTTGTATTCTTGATTATTATTGTTTTGCTACTATCCTTCACATCCATGAACCTAAGTCATATAAAGAAGCCTCCACAGATCCAAATTGGCAGCAAACAATCCAGGAAGAAATCCAAACAGTAGATAAAGTGCACACATGGGACTTAGTTGATCCTTCTTCTTATTAGGAAGTAGTGGTTAGTAGATGGGTATACAAGATCAAGACTCGCTCTGATGGTTCTATTGACAGATATAAGGCTCAATTAGTTGCTCAAAGATGCACTTAAGAATATAATATGGATTATGAAGAGACTTTTTCTCTTAATGCTCACCTCATGTCTATTTGAGTTCTTCTTGCAATTTCTGTTGTTCTTCTCTCAGTCAGATAGATGTAAAAAATGCCATTCTTAATAATGATTTTACAAAGAAGGTTTACATGAAATCTCATCTGGGATATTCTTGTTCTCCTAACAAAGTTTGTCTTCTTTAAAAAGCACTTTATGATCTTAAAAAAGCTCTTCTAGAATGGTTTGAAAAGTTTAGTATTATTGTCTACAATCTCGATTTCACTTGCAGTCCTTATGAGAATGCTCTTTTCATTCGCAAGAGTACCAAGGGTGTTGTTTTTCTCCTATTATATGCTGATGACATGATCATTATTGGAGATGATGTTGATGGCATCGTGATCTTAAAGCCAGCCTCAACTACCAGTTTGAAATGAAAGATTTTAGATCTCTTAGTTATTTTTTTGGTCTTGAAGTCATCTCGTCAAATGATGGCATTTATCTTTCTCAAGCAAAGTATGTATCTGATCTTCTTGCTAGGGCTGGACTTACTGATAGTCACACAGAATGTACTCCTCTTGAGCCTAATGCTCGTCTCACTCCGTTGAATGGCACAATTTTAGATAATCCCACTTTCTACAGACAGGTGATTGGTGGTCTTGTTTACTTCAATGTTACTCGACCAGATATTGCTTATCATGTTCATGTTGCTAGTCAGTTCTTATCAGCCCCTGCACTACTCATTATGTTGTTGTTCTTCGTATTCTTTGTTATATCACAGGTACTATGTTTTAGGGTCTTCATTTTTTAACTCAATCTTCTTTGACTCTTCAGACATATTTTGATGCTGATTGGGCTAATGACCCTACTTATTGATGTTCTACTACTAATTACTTTTTTTATGACTTTCTTATCTCCTAGCAAGTTAAGAAGTAAACTTTTACTACTCTCTAAAGCACCAAAGTAGAATATCGTGCTTTGGCTAACATTATTTCTGCTGAAGTACTGGCAATTTATTGGCTTCTTGAAGATTTGGGGGCTATTGAGTCTTCTCCCACTGATCATTATTGTGATAACAGGAGTGTTATTCAAATTATCCATAATAATATCTTTTACGAGTGTACCAAACACATCAAGATTGATTATCGCTTTGTATGTCAACTTCTTCTCATTGGTGCTATTCGTCTAATAGTTGTTGCGACTATGGATTAAACAGTTAATATCTTTACAAAGGCTCATCATCCTATACGTTTTTAAAATTTAGTGTTCCAAACTCAAAATAATTTCATTTAGCTTCTACTTGCATTGAGTTTAAAGGAGATATTAAAGTAACTATATTAGTTAGTATTTAGGTTGGTTAGATAATAAATATTATTAGTAATTGTAATAGTTGTCAAATATTTCTATATATAACTAGGTATTCTCATATTCACACAACTCAGATATGCATAAACGGAAAAGGATCCTCTAAAGTGACAATGTTAGTAAAGTGGTAAAGTGATGTTTTAATCACCTTTGAATTTGTAATATTTATTATCAGTGAACTTTACTATTTTAATTCAATGGTAATTAATGATGTACTTTTTTCTATAAAGTGACAATACAATTTTAAAAGAACCAGATCCTGCATACAATTTTTCTTTACAACAAACAAGAGAGAATGGAGGGATGAGAAGCTTCGCATTGTATTTTGGAAAAAAAAAAACCGTTTTTTTTTAACACAGTTTCTTTTTAATGTGGGTTAATCAAATAATAAACTTTTTTTCTTTTTAGCAAACAGCCATTCAACAACAAAAAATTCAAATATAATGTTTAATAATTAGATGGGCAGATAATGAGATAGGGAGGGAGGAAAAAAGATAAAGATGATTGATTGTAGTAAAAGGTTGATTTCCAAATTTTCTATCCGAGTAAAACACTAAAAATATCTTACAAGATTTAAGCACCAACAAAATTACTCTTAAGAAAATTAAAA
>NC_029792.2:119152893-119154706 GCF_000816755.2 Arachis ipaensis
CCATATTAATAATAAATTGTATTAAAATAATATATATAGTTAATTTTTATCATGTTTTTAAATGTTTTGAGGAATTTTTGTTGTTTTAATCTTTTAGGGATATTTTTATAGGTGTTTAAATCTTTTGAGGATATTTTTTGTGGTAAATATCAAATATCAAAATTGGTTTTAAAAGAATTTTAAAGGTTTAATTACTTTCTTGGTTTTTATAATTTTACTGAATTTATAATTTATACTTTTTTCATTGTATTAAAATAATATATATAGTTAATTTTTATCATGTTTTTAAATGTTTTGAGGAATTTTTGTTGTTTTAATCTTTTAGGGATATTTTTATAGGTGTTTAAATCTTTTGAGGATATTTTTTGTGGTTTATTTAAAATATCAAAATTGGTTTTAAAAGAATTTTAAAGGTTTAATTACTTTCTTGGTTTTTATAATTTTACTGAATTTATAATTAGGTCTCTATACTTTTTTTCTTTTTAATTGAGTTCCTATATAACATATCAAATTTTGTAATTAAGTCTATGCTGTGATAAAAACGGTAAAATTAATAGAATATTCCGTATAGTTAATATAATATTCTATTAATTTCAACGTTTTTATCATAGTTGAAACTTAATCACAAAATTCGATATGGTATAGGAACCTAATTGAAAAAAAAAAGTATAAGGACCTAACTAAAAATTTAACGAAACTATAAGAATTGACAGAATAATTAAACCAATTTTAAATTGAACACTTTAAGTTGGTCTGAACAAATTTTAATTTTTTAGAAGTCATCAAGAATTATTTTTATTAGACAAATTGATCCATCTATTATTTTCAATCAAATTTTTACAATACACATTAAACAAATAAATTTTTAATAAATTTTATTATAAGACTAATAAATTTAATAATTTTTTTTCTATGTTATACTGATAATGATGGTTGTTTGCTTGACGACCTCATGCTTACTACCTAATACACTTTACACGTGAAAAGGAAATTAATCAGTAGTGACGAAGTGCCACAACAATTGTCAATATTAAAAAAAATAATGAAATATGATAAATTTCACACATACACACAAACTTGTACTTGAAGCTATTAATAATAATGATAAGTATTATTTCTTCATCTAAGTTTCAGGTAATATTCTAGCTCTCACTCATATAATAATAAAGTACACAAATTAAAACACCTAACTTGGGAGGCTCATTAAAAGAGCACTGTGTATTTATCGACAAAAACGGTGCTAATCGCTCGTCACTCCAATAATCTTTAAACACAATTCACAACTACTAAACCTAAAATCTCTGAGTATTAACAAAATTTAAAGGTAATTGATGCACAGTACTAGTAGTTGGACTACATACTATAATCTAAGTAGTATAAATAACACAAAGCTTATAGTACATAGAACAACACACACACAAGTCTTATTAAGATACTTGTTTCTATTTTCTCCCTTTCAAGGTTTGGTGTGTGGAATATTATTAGTTTTCTCAATGAGAATGGTTTCCACACTTGACTGCGCATTCTTGCGCTTCTTGCTTCCTCTCTTCATTCTTGTTAGCTTTTTTGCTAACTCCGCTGTGCTGGCAACTCAACTTTCAGGTTTGTTCATTATAAATAGGCTTGATTATTGTGTAGATTATTATAATTTTATCAAATTGTTAAGTAAATTATTCTTATTACCGTTTAAAAGTTTGTACTTCAATTTTTGTATTAGATAAAAAATTTTGATTAAGTCTTTTCTATCTATTTTTTTAAATACACAAAGTTTTGTGAAATATTCACTCTTGTATGTATTTGATATACGATGAAT
>NC_029792.2:119154881-119159786 GCF_000816755.2 Arachis ipaensis
GTATCATTCAATTAAACCTTTTCATTTATATCTCATTTGTTATTATGAATATAACTTATTATTAATTTTCAACTTTTCTTTTCCTTTGCATTTCTCAAACAGGAAATGAAGCCAAGAGCGAGAGTAAACTTGGAAACCAAGACTCGGCAACAAAAACCCCTGAAGAAGCTCATGATAGAGACGCAAAATTCAAAGGGTTTTTTCATCCAAAACCGATTTTTGAAAAGCCATTTTTCAAAAAATCAATTCCTATTGTCAAGCCGATTCCCATTGTTAAGCCTATACCAAAGCCGATTCCAGTTGTTAAGCCAATTCCAATTGTTAAGCCCATACCAAAACCGGTTCCTATTGTGAAACCTATTCCTGAACCGGTTCCAATTGTTAAACCTGTAATAAAGCCGGTTATAATTAAAAAACCGGTTCCTATTCCAGTTGTTAAACCAATTCCTGTTGTGAAGCCTATCCCGGTGTTTAAACCTATTCCAAAGCCAATTCCAATTGTGAAGCCTATTCCAGTGTTGAAGCCAATTCCAGTTGTTAAGCCTATTCCAAAGCCAATTCCAATTGTGAAGCCTATTCCAGTATTGAAGCCAATTCCAGTTGTTAAGCCTATTCCAATTGTGAAGCCTATTCCAGTGTTAAAGCCAATTCCAGTTGTTAAGCCTATTCCAATTTTCAAACCTATTCCGAAACCAATTCCTATTGTTAAGCCCATTCCAGAACCGATTATAGTGAAAAAGCCCGTTCCAATTCCACTTGTTAAGCCATTTCCTAAACCATTTCCAATCTCCAAGAAACCTTTCTTTCCTCCACAGAATCCAGAGGTTGAGCAAGAGACATTTCTAAAGCCAAAGCCTCTCTTTAAAGAGCCTATTCCTAAATTACCATTTCACCCTGAATTCAAGAAACCAATTCTACCTCCTAAGCCAATTCCAAGTCCTTAAGATTATTATAAGAGTCTTCTTAGCCTTATTCTACAATAAAGTTTTATGATGTTTGTATCTTCAGAATTATGGTTTCATAAATAATATAGTATTTCAGCTTGTGTGTATTGTATTGAGAAACAGGTGTGCTCTTTATATATTTTCTCTTTAAGAAGTTCTATATTGCTATTGTAAATCGATTTTAATAATAATTAAACTAAAGAATGGCAGCATCGTTTCTTTTTCTTTTGTTTAATGTTTTTAACATTTTTAATATCAACTTGTGTTTTGATTTAATGTTTCTATAACTATTGCATTGAGAGTAATGATTAATAGTTTTAGCTGTTACGAAAACTAATGAGCCATGAATTACCAAAAAATAATTATGGTAATGAGGTTTTGGAGGATTAAAAAAATTTTATTATATAATCAAGTTGGGTTGATCTAGTGATTAGTTCACTAGTCCGTTTAATCAAGTGTTAGAGATTTGAATTTTGCCTTGTGTATGCAGCAACTCATTAACCAGCGACAAATCTCTAAATAGAATTCAGTACCATAGCGGATTAGTCATTGACTTGCCGGACCAGAAAATATCATGAAAAACAAAAAAAAAAGTACTATTGTATGAATCAATATAGTGTAGTATTTATTTACTAAAGGACAATTTTAGTGTATGAAAATTTTCTTATTTAGGTGTGATGATATTCATTTCATGATATATTGTGAGTAAATATTTATAAATATTTTAGTTCTTTGTTGTCATCGTAAGTGGCAATATTATTGGAGAAATAAGCATAAATAGTAGAGTTGAGTATGAAAATCGTACGGGTGGGTACAATTTTTACACTCTGGATAAAAGGTTATTAAATTTTTTAAATAACAATTGTATGAGTTTGTGTTCTTTTAAAACCTAGCAGTATAACAGATACAGTTTTAGCAATATCATCATGGCATGGACTTGGGAGCCAAACTGAAAAAGTATAATGCATAATGAAAATTATTGTAATGTTTGAAGCAAATAGAAGCACTAAGTAAACATGGAAGATATTCATATTAAGGCATGTCTGTGTTGGTAGGCTCTAGTAAGAAATGATAGTACTTAATAAACAACCGATAACTAATGTACTAGCACTAAGTCATATAAGTCGCGCTTACTAAGTCATACTAAGGTGTGGCATGTTTGGTTGTATGCATGGGAGAAAATTTATCAATACGAATAAAATATGACTAAAGATTGTAGAGAAGATTGGAGTCAGAGCAAAGTTATTGTACCAATACATTCCCAACAAACTATGAAAACTGAGTAAAAGTTAGTTCCAGTTACAAAAATTCGGACCAAGAACATAGAGTCGGCTTCGTCCTTAAACAGCATATTTGAGTCTTTACGGTAGTGACAGTAGAAATCAGACTGTTGATTAAAAAAAAAATAAATCAACTTGCATTACACCACTACATTAGAATTATCAGGAATGATGACTAATTAACCAAGTAGTCAGAGGTGTATGGATACAACGATCAAGAAATAATTAAAGAGGAGTGCTAAGAGCAGCAGAATTTGTGATGTTTAGCCATCAATTATTAGTCATCATCAATATTTTTAATGGTGTAAAATGATATTTAATAGTGTAGAATTAATCCATTTTCTTTCAATAGTTAAGTGCAACAAAAATGCTACCCCTAAAATTTTTCATAATTAAAACACATGAGACAAGAGTAACTTAGCTAATAGTTCAATTTGATTGGTTGATATATATGCTGAAAAGTTTGAAAAGTCAAAGAAAGTAAAAGAAATCATGCAAGAGGTACATCACGAGTCTCTTACCGCCAATACTTAGGAATAGTTTATTATTTAGAAGATTTTAGAAAGTGTTTTAGCTGCAAGTTGTATTGTAAATCACCGGGGCTTATGACGTCTATAAATAGGTGGTAGTTATAAGTTTGTAAAGTGTGTGTCTATATAATAAAAAAGGCTATGAACTAAAAAATCTCTCATTCTTTTTTACGAGTGTTAATGATTTTGAGTGATAAAAAATATGATAATATTATTTATGTGAGTTAATCATTTTGAGACCAATAAATTGTGGACATTATACTTACACAGACCAACTTCTCGTCAGTGTGATATTCCTTTTTGGCTAGAAAATTCAGAAACATCGATACTCAGCACTTCTTTCGTTAGGGACTAAGGACCCGTTTTAAAAGTTTCAAAGTAATTTTTTTGATAGCTTTTGATTTATGAAAAGTTACAGTATTAATGTTTGGTGTAATTTTTAAAATCAAATTACAACTTTCTAAAAAAATTATTTAAGAGTGAATATTTTCCAAGAGGTGGGCGAATTTTCTTGCCGATACTAGGATATTAAGATTTATTCCCTGCCAAAATTTTAATTTTATACATTTGTATAGATATTTGTTTAGTTATCTAATTAAATTTTACATTTAAATGACATTTTAAATACCAGATTTAAAAGTTAGTTATTGTTGTTAATATGGTAATATAAGAATTGTTATTTAATTTTTAAAAAAAAATACAAATTTTACATATTGTTAAGAATGAGGATGAGAATTTTTTAGTAAAAATAATCCGAATTATAAGCAAACTTTAAGTTTCCTATTTTCATCATAACAACTTGATTGATATGGTCTAATGGTCGTCATGGGTTTATACTCATATACTGCATAGAAATAAATTCATACAATCATACCCAAGAAATATGGAGAGAGCTTACAATTCAGAAAACGCACCCCTAATTATTATGAGAGGTTATTATTTAGTTACGAATTAAAAATTTAGTAGTGTATTATATGGAGCGGATTATATTGGAAGAAGATGTATTGCGTTACTCAAATCGTATTATAACATTTTCTTGCATGATGATAGGTTTAAGCGCCAGTTTGCAAAGTTTTAAAAGTAATTTTTTTAAATTTTTGACTTATAAAAAGTAATAATATTAATATTTGGTATAATTTTTTAAAAAATTATTTAAAAATTTATAGAAAAAAAATAATTTTTTTCATAATATTATTACTTTTTATCATATTTTTATAAAATAAATATTTTTAGAATTAAATTTTTAAATACAAAATAAATTTTTATAATTTACTTTTAATATAGTCATTTATTACTTAAGTTATTTTTTTTTAAAAGAAGGTTAATTAAACTCTTTACTCAAAATGGCCTAATAGGTTAACATAGGAGTTGTTATAAGGCAGTGCTTCAATTAAACTCTTTTAAAAGTGAGTATTGTTAACCCTATAGAATAAGGCAGAGACAGATGAAAATGATGAATATTATGAGTTTTAATGGATATAATGAGCGTTAATGCTATTAAAGTACAAAACGTCTCTGTGTCCTTTGTCCCAATTTTTTACTTTGATGGACTTGAATCGACCAGTCGTGCCATATGATAAAACATGTGTAATGAAAGGATAAGCTGTTTTTTTTTTTTGGTGACTAAAGGATAAGCTGTTTGATATACAAGTATTATTTTGTTGTTATTAGTTTTTATTTTTAAGTGTTAGCAGTAATGTTTTGATAACCGAACCAGATCAACTGGTTCGTCTGGATTAATCGAAAACCGCTTTTATATCCAATTTAGTTAATGTAAAAAATCTGTTTGCAAAAAACCGATAAAAATCAATGCAACCGGAGGTAAATCGGTGAATTGTTTGAACTACTATACGATTTTTTCGGTTTGGATAATTTCTGAAGAAAAAAAGCTAAAACATAGAGGAGACGGAGTCAACACATCGAGAGCTGGAGGGAGAAAAGAAATAAAAGAGAAAGCAGTGAAGAGAGAAGATGAAGCAGTAAACGAAGATGAGAGAATTGAGACAATGAGAATAATGCAAAACTAGAAGAAACCGAAGTAAGGAGCCGACGAGATAGAGACTTTATTCAAATCTAGAAAAAAAGGGGAAGGATGAGAGGTTGTTCAGTGTTAAAGAGAAAGAAGAGAAGTTATGTTTTTCTTTTTTTTTT
>NC_029792.2:119159817-119172524 GCF_000816755.2 Arachis ipaensis
TTATGTTAACTATGTTGAGGGAGAAGAGAAGAGAAGAGGAAGCATAGGAGGGAAGGAAAGGAAAGGGAAGGGAAGAGAGATAGGTGGCTGTTGAGACTTGACAGAGAGAAGAGAAGTTATGTTAATTATTAGGGTAAATTAAGGTTTAAAATAAAATTGGACTATCAGTAAGGCTCCAAAATTTTTTTACATTTAATTTATTATTAAAGGTCAAAAAATACTTATCACTTATTATTGTGTGTGTATTTTTTTTTTTTTTTTTACATCAGATGTTATCGGCCTTATTTTTTTGTAGACATAGTATCAACATTTAATTATAAATAGTAATGATAATTATTTTATTTTATATTTAATTAAATTGATTTAATTATGGTTCGATTTCGGTTGAACTATTAGACTATTAAACCAATTATTCGATTGGTTTTTTTATTAGTCTTGTTCTTACAACTTTAATTAGAAGTATCAATTTAATTTTATGTATTTTTATTTTATTCATTTAGTTAATATATTGAGTTTTATGTTATTAGTGGGTTTGTGGTTCTCTTCTGTTTAATTCTAATTTATCCCAAAAACAGTGTAAACATGCGAACTACAATAAATCTTGTTCTTGTTGCATCAAAAAGTTGTATAGAAGCTAGAGTGATTTCTTTTTTATTTTCTAATTTATCCCAAAAACGGATAAACAAGTAAAATTTAGTGAGTTCATTTCTTATTACATCAAGAAATTGGATAAGAAGTAGAGTGATTATCTTCCGTTCAATTTCAATTTATCCTTTTTGTTTTCTATTTTTAATTTTAAATTTTTTTTACTCAATTTCAATCCTTTGTCTTCTAGGTTATTTATTAGATTGAAATTGAATAAGAAAAAAATACTCTTCTTTTTATCTGATTTTTTCATGAAACAAAAAAGGATTTACTCAACCTCACATATATACACTATTTTTGGGATAAATTAAAATTGAATGAAGAAAAAATCACTTTACCTTCTATTTAACTTCCTAATACAATAAGAGAGAGATTTACTCAATCTCACTTATCTATACCATGATTTCATCACAAGACCAAAAAAAGTATTTTTCACTCTTTTAATAACTCTAACAGCTATAATCGTTTATGAAATATTTATACACCTCATATTAGGTTAAAATAAAAAAAATTTAAACTCAATAACATAAATCTCAATTTATTAACTAAATAAATAAAATAAAAATACATAAAATTAAAGTTATCATTCTAACCCTAAAAATAAAAACTAATATACAAAATGATATTTACACTTCTCATGTGAAAGCTTTTCTATAGTTTTGGATCAAAGAACAAATGATGCAAAAGCGTGATGTAGAATATATAGAATAATCCTAACGGATTTTATAATTAGTAGCTAACTAAAATAGAATTGTAATCAAGTTGGGTTTGTCTAGTAGTTAACTTATTAATCCGCTTAAATAAGTGCCGGTAGTTTGAATTTTGCCTTGTGAATGCAGCAATCCATTGGCCAACGACAAACTCTTAAATGAAGCTCAATACTGCGATGAATTAGTCTTTGACCTACCGAGTTAAGAGATACCATAAAAAAAAAAAAAAAAAACTAAAATAGAATTGTAACTGCCAAGCTAATGACTTATTCAACTACCCTTAACATCCACCTCTCAAACTTAGAAGGGGTTATCAACCACTCTAAGTTTGTGTTTAAATTTGCTGAATAGAGGTAATAAAAGAGGCTTGGTTAATACATCAGCTACTTATTCTAGAAATGGAATATGAATAACATAAAGTTCTTTTTTATTCACTATATCTCTTAAGGAGTGTAAATCGATTTCGAGGTGCTTGCATCTACTTTAAAGCAGGGGCAGAACTAGATAAAATATTAGAAGAGGTCAAAAATATTTATATAATAAAATAAGACTAAAATAAAATTTTAAGAAGGACTAAAATGAAATTGGCATATAATTTACATGTAAAAATTAAAATTAGAGGGCCCCCTTTCCTACCACCTGGCTCCGCCCTTGATCTAAAGAATATTTGCAGCAAGTAAACAGGCACTTTGATTGTCACAAAAGAGTTTATGTACTGTCGATTGTGGGATTTTAAGTTCTTCAAGCAACTGTTGGAGGAAGACTAATTCAGATTGAGCTGTAGCCAAGGACCAATACTCAGCCTCAGTGCTGCTGCTAGTGGCCTTAGCTTGTTTGTTATTCTTCCAAAACACTAAATTATCACCTAAATAGATGCAATACCTGTAACCGACTTTCTATCATCGACATCTCCAACCCAATCAACATCTGAAAAGAGAAACAATAGAGAATTAGTGCTTTTATGAAATATGAGACCATGATCTAAAGTCCCTTTAACATATCTAAGAATCCTCTTGACTGCTTTCCAATGATGCGGTCGAGAATCATGCATGAATTGAGAAACTTTATTCACAGCGAAAGACAAATCAGGACGAGAACATAGGAATTGGTATTGGATTACAATTTTCCATGTTAGCACGTGTCAGTAATCCTGATGCATGTTGCGTTGATTAAGGAATAAACTATGTTTAGAGATATTGTGAACTTCAAGTCCTAAAAAATAATGAAAATTGCCCAAGTTTTTAAGAGAAAAAATATTATTCAAATGTTGAATTAAAAGATCAATTACAGTAGAAGAACTGCCAGTAATAACTCTATCATCCACATATACCAAAAAAATATCATAGAACCAGAATTATGTCTAACAAATAAGAAATTATTAGATTTAGTATTTGAAAAACCAATTTGCTTTAGAGTTATTATCAAAGTGTTAAAAAAAAACTCTTAGAGCTTGTTGAGACCATAGATGGTCTTTTTCAACCTAAAAACCTGAGTAGCAGATCCTTTAGGCTTTGTTTGGATATAGGAAGGAAAATAGAAGGAAAGAAAATAAGAGGAAAGAAAATGAGAGGAAAGAAAATAGCCGGAAAAGTAGAATTATTTGTGTGTTGTTTGGATGAAGAGAAAATGAATGGAAAGAAAATAGAGAGAGAAATTTGCCTCTAATGGATGGAAAATTTTTTTTATGGGACCCACACCAAAATTTTCTTTCCTTCCTATTTTCTTTGGTATCCAAACAAAGGAAAATAAAATTTTCCACTCATTTTCCTTCCACCACTTTTCTTTCCTCTTATTTTCCCTTAAACCAAACAAAGTGTTAATGTAACCACTTGGTTGAGTCATATAAATTTGCTCTTCGAGTTTGCCATTTACAAAAGCGTTATGAAAGTCAAACTGTCTCATAACCCATCCTAATGATAAAGCGATACTAATGACAATTCTCACAGTGCTACTATATACTTGACCAAAATCTACTCCTTCTATTTGGTGATATCCTTGGGCAACTAATCTAGCCTTATATCTCACTATATTTTTTTGAGAGTCACGTTTTATAGTGAAAATCCATCTAAAGCCAACAATAGTAGCATTAGGAGGATGGTCCACAAGGTCCATGTTTGACATCTCATTAAGGCATTAAACTCATTATCCATGGCTTGTTTTCAATGTGAGCACTGAATAGCTTGCTGAACAATCTTGGGAATTCGAGTAACAAGGTCAATAGGTGTCTGAACTTTAATACTAAGAGCAGAAGGTTTAGCAATTTGTGCTTTGGACCTAGTCACCATTTGATGAGTGTTAGTGGAAGGAGGTTGGGCAGGGGTAAAAGGTAAACACACTTCAATCCCAAAATTTGATGAGTGTTAGTATTTTCATGTGAAATATCAGGAGTAGGAGACCTATTTTCATTATTCAGAGAAGTTTGTGTTGTTGTAGTATTCTCATTTAAAAAACACGTGATTATCTGCAGCAAATTTTGAGTGATGATAGGCACATGCAATAATTGTGACAAAATAAAGCGTATTTTATGATCTTTATCAATGAGATTAGAAGAACCACAAGAAAGGATGGGAGTACCTTGTCCATTACCTACATATAATGTATCTGAATCATGCATTGATGGAGTCATGGTTAAAAGATTTAACGAATCTGGAGTTACATGGTGACTTGCTCCAAAAACTGCATACCAAAAAGCTTCACTATGAGTGGATGGAATAACAAGGTAGGCACAGAATTGATGAAATGAAAAAGGTGGTGATGGAGAATGCATTGTGGAGTAGAGAATTTGTTGAGAAGGTTGTGCAGAAGATGAATATGAAACTTGAAAATTTGGATCAAACACGTGAAAGCAGTTTTGTATCACATATCTTTGTTTACCACATAATTGACATTGTGGTCTTGATGTTGAATAAAAGAATCTACCATCACCACGTCCTCTTCAAGCAGGAACTCCTCTACCAGATTGATATCCAAATGGTGAAAAAGTCTAAACCAGATTAGCCATTGGAATAGAGTCTTGGGGTCTGTTGTACCTTTCCAGCATGTCATCGTATGCTTTAAGAAAAGATTCTACTTCTAAAACTTTATGAGAGCTCAGTCTTGACATAACAGATGTATTGAAGATAATATACTCTTCAAGTAGTCTATCAAAAATAGCAGAGATGTGATCATCTTCTAAAATTTTGTACCCAACAATATGTAAAGAATCTACTAGTTGTTGAATACCGGCCAAATATTTATGAATAGTACTAGTTTTTCTAATAGACTTGAGTTATGCCTTCAAGCTTTGAATTCGAGTTGCTGATAATTTAGAGAAATAGTCATTGAGAGTATTTCAAATCTCATAAAAGTAATGATAATTGATGATTTTATTTTTGAAAATTGTTGAAACTGATGCAAGAATTCATGTGGATAGTGTGAGATCATCAAGTCTCCAAATTTTGTATTCAGCAGTCTTTGTCTGTCTTCTTTGCAGCATCTTCCTTAAAGCGTTGCGGAATCTTAGATGCATATAAGTGATCTTCTAAGCTCAAACTTTGAATTGTAAGTAAAATATCATGCTTTCAAGTGTTGAAATTATTGCCGTCTAATTTTCCAATAACAGGAGAGATTCCTTTCTTTGAAGATGAAGAATCAGGGGTATGTCTAAATGAGCACAATAATTATGTGCATATTGAACGTGCCACTTTATATACATCATTAGATTTTATTAAATAAAAATCAAAGATTAATATAAAAGAAGAGCATTGATAGACTGTAATAAATACAGAATATCCTAGTACATAAATAGATATCTTTTAATATACAATACTTTAAGAAAAAAATAATTTAATTATTAAATATTTTAAAAATATTTTGATAAAAATACAATTTAATTAATAAAAAAATAATTTATTAAAGAGTATTTTGGCAAGCAAAATTTAATAATAAAAAATAAAATTTTTGCTAAAGAGTATTTTTGTAAAAAATAATTTATTTTTCCTTGAAAAATGGATAAAGTTGACATTAGTTAACACAAAAAATTTAAAATGGATTAAAAAAGAGGTTTTTTAAAAGTTAGAAGAGAGGAGAATGTACATTTTATAAATAAAAGGGAGGAGAGTGTCATTTTAACATCTCACAGGGAAGGAGAGAGGAATTTTCTCATATTTTTTATTCATTAAAATTAACTATTATAAAAAAATTTTTTTATAATATTAAAAATCATATTAAAAAAATATTTTTTACTGTAAGAAAAAAATATAAAATAATTAAATTTTACTTATCTGGTTGTTTATCACTTATCCTTTATTTTTTTCCAATCATATTAACATATTTAATGTCAACAATTAAGGATAATTAATTATAGTAATCTGTGGGCAGGATCCGGTATTCCCGATTGCTGAGTTACAAGCAAAATGGGTTGCAAGGATTCTATCTGGCAAAATTGTGTTGCCTAAAGAAGAGGAGATTATGAAATCCATTCAACAACATTATCAATTCATTCAAGAAAATGGGTTGCCCAAAGGCTTCACTCACTTCCTTGTTAGAATAAAGTGATAAATAGATTTCTAAAAATTTACCTTTCGAATAGATTAGTCTCTAAAAAAAATACTTATAAAGTATCTCAATATAGCAGATGTGAGCACAGTACTTTCAAATTAATTCCTATAATTAGCATAAAATATCTTAATTTAAATTAACTTGTCCACATTTATTATCCTTAAAAACTTTATTAATATTTTTTTTAAAAATTAGACTGTCCAAAATATAAATTTTTAAAATTGTCACTTTACTCAAAATGTTATATTCACACTAAATCAGATTTAAGTATTTATTTTTTTTGCGAGTAAATTTTCTTGCGCAAAACAAAGGATCAAGACAACAAGAATACAAACAAAAGGTTATCAAAAATGATTGTTGTTGTGTATTTTACCTCTAAAATGAGTAGGCCCTATTCAAGTTGAAGGATCTGTCTTTAGTAAGCTCAAGCCTTTTGAGTTTTTCTAATATACACAAAAATAATTTACAAATGTACCTCAAATTAAGGTTTAATAATAATTATTATTTTTTCACATCTACCACAAATATTTTTAAAATTCATCTAATAAAATCCTAATTTCTCATCGCACTTTTCAATCTATCCACGAAGCCACCGCCACCTGCTCCACTCTTCTCTGGTCTCTGTTATTACCGTCACCGTCCAATCCGACACTCGCTGCCAGTCTCAGCCCATCTCGCGGCGTCGCTATTAAGCTCTTTCTCTCCGTCGTTCATTCTCAGTATCTCTGTTCTATCTTCTCTCTTCTCTCTTCGAGTCGTCGTCAGCGCCGTGGTGCTCCGTCTCCCCTTCATCTTCCACTTCCAGAGTTCCAATAGAGCCTCAGCCTCAGGTATGAATTTGCTTCATTGATTTCACTTTTTTCCGTTCCTTTTATGTTCTTGTAGTATGAATCTGCTTCATTGAACTCATTCAATTATTTTTTTGTTCTACTTGTTTTTTGTTTAGGTTTTCCATACGAATTTGTTTCATTGATTTCATTCAGTTATTTTTTTTTGTTCTGTTTATTTGGTTGTTTGAATTTTTTTGGGTTCTGTTTATGAGGGTTAAAAAATTTTGGAATTTGTTGTTATGATTCTGATTTCAATTTATGTGTTTATGATTCTGTTCATCATGCTCTAGTTTTCACCATTATAAATATTTTTTTTATTCAATTGCCCTTCTCCATCATTATTTAGCAGCTGAATCATACTGCGCTCTGTTTTAATGAGTGATTTTGTTCTGCATGGGGCAGGAACATATCTGACTTCCGCGATTCACATTATATTCCTGGAACAAACACGATTCAGACTCCTAGAACCAACCACTAAACACTGATCGATATTTTGGCCAATCGAAAAGAAGAGAAGAATAAATGAAAATTCGTTCTCCATCAAGGAACGAAACCAGATATTTTTTCCATGCAAGTTGTGGCAGCACTAACATAGTGAACTTGCTCAAACTATAGCATAAACATTGCTTGTCTCGTTTTGATTCTGCATAGCAAAATGTTAAAGGAACTATAGGGAATTTTAGAGGAAGCAAATTCTATTATGCAAGTTGAGTAGAATTAGGAGTCAATTATCAGGCTTTGAATGGTTTGTATATTCTGAATCACAGTTACTAAGTATTTTTTGGAGTTTCTTGTGAATCACCATATGTTCATTTTTATAACTATGCATGAAAGTCTCTAAATTTTTTGAAGTTCTTATATTAATCCTTCTAATTTAACACAGAAAACAAAAAATTGGAGATCAATTATAGTTTTAATCTTCATCTTATAGTTATTTTAATTTTAGTCTTGTTTCTTATAGTTTTAATCCTCTTCTTTTTGCATTTTTAGTTGGGTAGGTGATCAATTATTTCTATCTGTTACTTTCATCATTCACGCATAAGGCCATTAGAAGTTACAAATTTTAGATCTAATGGAAAGGATACTGATAATTTACATGCAATTTGGGTGGTAAATCCAAAAAATATAAATTAACTTTCTTTGATAATATTACTTTTCTGTAAAATTACATATTGATGTTTCTATGCTATTTAACTTTTTTTTTGAAAGACTTATTCAGCATCTATAGCCATCACTATAAGCACTGAAGTTTGAAAGAATAATTTTATCAAGGCTACAAATCTTTATAGTTGTTTCGGATGTTTTTGCAACAGCATTCGGCACTTTGGAGGATGCATCTTTACAATTGTTTCAGATGTATTAGCTGAAGTATCTGTCACTTTTGATCTTATTAAGGGCCTTCTGAGGAACTGAAATTTCAATTCTCTTGGTTTTATCTTCCCAAGCAATTTCCATCTTCTAGGTTTAATCTGTCCTAGCAATTTCATCTGCTCTTTTTTGTACTTCTTTGTTGCATACCAGCTCCCACCTTACCATCCCAAGCCATACCTATATATCAGTACAGTGTTAACTCGAAAAAATGAATTATACATATGACCCACTAAATTATAAAATAGAATAACAACGATCAAGTCTTTTCCAACTATATGGATCAAAAGATGTAATCAAGGACTATCAATCTATCATAAACTGTGCATAGAGTACAGAGAAGTGACTAAATTTACGTCTTCCTTAATAGTTTTATTTATAGTTTTTGCAGTTTGCTTCTGGCATTCCAATTGGGTATTCTACATCTAATCTACTCTTTTTTCATTAGGGTTTATAACAATCTTCATCCATGATCAAACCACCTAAAAGGAGATTCTATGGTCTTTTTTAAAACAAATGCTACTCCAATTATCTTTCTGATTCATTAATAACTAAAAATATCATATCTAATGTATCCTCACTCATCTCACAATATCTTTATGCAAAATTGGCCATTCTGTTGTTAGCTTTTAACCGCACAATACTCAGTATCTCAAATTTCTGTTGGATGATGCTCTAATACACTTAAATTGCATGTGATGGAATGATATCTCATTTATGAAGCACCAAGTATCAATACATCATCTGCGAAGCCTTGTTCATATCAAACTTGTACACCGAAACTCCATAAGCTCACAAAAAATTTTCATTAAAAAAAATTAACAAGTTAAAGAAGAAACCCACAATAGAACCCAAAGCTATTCAGATATTTGATTTGAAGATAAATGATAATGAAGAGATGAGGTTATTTGAGCAAAATCAATCACATCTACAAACTAACAAAGCAAAAGCGAAATATTATAGCAAATTGTTCGGCTTCATTATCTTTAATTTTTAACTTTACCGTACTCTATCTCTGCAATATGTTCAATGCTGCTTTTATTTTCATCCCAAACCCAAAACGCCAACCTTTAGCAGACCCTGTTTGCACTTTATACAATGTATAAGAACCCCCAAAGTTACAATTCAAAGGAAAAAAAAAGAAAAAAAAAACAAACAAATTCTCACTCCATTTTTTGCTCCACCATTCCTCAAGAACAACAAATCTCAAACCAGCAAACACAAATATCAGGTTATCAGCATTGCAAAAATGGAGATATTATCATAATTGTGGACACTGTTAGGGTTACTCACCGTTCTGCAAAATTGCTTCTATCCCAGATTCTCTCTCTGCTTCACTTTCTATACGAATCAGCGCAAGATCTGCTATCTCCTTACGCATAGATTGAGATGCTCAAGTTCAAGGACTACAGCGGTGTCGACCTCATTGAGTTGAACCTGGTGCAGATGAAACGAATTCACAAGATTTCGATGGAATGAGAAAAAAAAAAACGACGAGAATCGCAAGAATTTCGATGAAATCGCGAAATTAAATAAAGACATAGAGGGTACCTGGTGTGGAAGATGGGAGAGGATGAAGCCGCAGGGTGATTGGTGGTCTTCCATGAAGGTGTTGATAGGTTTTCTTTTTGAAAAGTTCTTCTGGGAGCTGAGCTGAAACTGAATAGAGATAGGAACAATCTACGCTGATACAAGGGTTTTATTATCGGGCAAATTTAAAATATGAAAAATTTGTTATTTTTTAATATAAATTTTAATAAATTATTTATAGATTAAATATAAACCATTAGATCTGTTATCAATCTAATCTAATGCTTTAAATTGTATGGTACATTAGATAAACTTAAAAGACCTGAACTGATTTTAGACGGTCCCCAAGTTGAATGCGGAATAATGTGTCTTATTATTAATTAATTTATTTGAAGTATGACATTTGTTGAAGTTAATTTAGCTATATAACCTATATTACATGTTTTAATTTATCTATTTATATATTGCTGTGGCAGCGTGATTATAAACATTGGTTAGCAGAACAAGTTGGGGTACCTCCTTTGGAGGATTGGAGGGATGCAATGTATGTACATAATATTAAGAGTTTCTTCGAAATGAATGGAGGGTTTAGAGACGAATGGAATGATCATTACTCGGACGATGCTATCATTAAAACAAAGAAAGTACGAGGAGACAAAGTATATTTTATATAATGTATATAATGGAGTTAATTTGAAATTAAAACTAAATTATAGGTAACTAATTAATTTTAAATAGTTTTTAATTTGAAATTTAAATCAAATGTTAAGATTAATGTCGGTTTTGAAAACAAATAAATTACCTTTTTCTCTCACCTCTCCCTCTCAATACAGTTTGTCACTCAACGTTTTATGCCTTTTTCATGAAATTTCGCCGGTACACTAACGCTACAGTCACCAGCCGCCATCGAAAATTGCGCCGACACTGTTCCGACTGGTGCCGTTGCCGCACAGGCCACCGCCAAAGGAGGATGCGCATATTCTGTAGGTCAAACTAACGGCACCGCAGCAACCCGGACATCTAGTGCCTCCGTCATAGCCGGTGTGTGCCTTCTTCCCGACACCGTCCTCATCTCCTCCGATGCGCCTTCGCTTTCTCCCATTCCTTCCAGTCTCTTCTCACCAATGATACCACTATGCTCCTTTTCTTCTTCGGATCCAAGCGTAGTTAGCTTCTTTCATGATTTGAGCCCTATGCTTTACAACATTGTCGCTTTTGTCATAACTAGTCCTTTCAAATTATGTTTCACCACAATAATAGTTTCTTCTGTTTATTCATCTTCTTTTTCTATTTTAATGGTCAATTTAGGATGGTCATTTTATTAGGTATGCGGATGGTTATTTTATTTTTATGTGGATGATTATTTTGATTGGATTGAATTTAGTTATATATAATTAAAATCTGTTAGATGTTCAATTCATTAGGTATGCGGATGATTATTTTTATCCTTAAGTGGATGGTTATTTTTATTAAGGGTGAGTGGCGTGTGACAAGCCAAGTAGCGACGGTGAAATGAGATAATTATTGATGAAGATGGGATGACTGCCGGTTGAAAAAGAAGAGGATATTGAAAGATCTCATATGGTTATTTTTTTGAAATAAAAAATTGAATTTTTTAAAAATTTGAAATTTAAAATTAGAGAATTTAAAATTTAAAATTTGATGTGAAATAACTGAATAAGAATTTTTAAATTTATTATTTTGTGGATAATTTTCATTTTTAATTTATATTGGACTAAATAAATAGCTTATTATAAACATTGTACAAATATCCCATTGGCAAGAGAGCTCTTGAAACAAAGCAATTGCATTCTTAGAGTGAAAGTTAATTTTGATTCGGATTGTCTCAAATAATATACATCATCTAAGTTAATTTGGTATAGTGCTTTTTCGATCACATCGTGCCTTGTATAATTTAGTTCTTGAAATTGAATAACAATTTAAAAGAATTTAAACACAATTTAACTCTCCTTTTATTTGTCTACTAAAAATTCTTTCGATTATCAATTAAATTGAAGGTTTTCGAATTTACGGAGTTACGTAAATTTGAGTAATGGACTTCATCCACAGTCTTCGATCCCTACATTTTGAAAGAAAATTGAGATTGAAAGATAAAATTTAAGAGATTGAGATTAAATTAAATTTTTGTATTATATTTATATAAAATGTATATTGAAATGAATTATATTTTAGTATTATGTTTAGTTTAAGATAAATATGAAAATTTGAGGAATAGATTTAAAATTTAAAAAGTTAAACAAGGATATTTTAAAAAAAAAATTATTAAAAATTTAATTTTTATCTCCAAAAATTTTAATTTTTTGTATCTCCATTTTCTATAAATACTAAAGAGACCAAATTTTTGTGTCACGAATCTCTCTGACTATCAAATACAATATCAAATTGCAATTTTTAAATTTCAGTCTCAATCTATAAAATAAATGTTACCTTTGAGTTCAGTGAAAGATTGTAACTACAACAAGAATGACAAAACACTCTTATTTGATACTAAAGTAAACAAAGTAAGTAAGCACAAGATATTAGGATCTATATTTTAGGGAATTAGCTAAAAAAATGTTAAGAGGCCAATACTTTATATTATTATTAATTAATATTTTAAATTAATATTTTATTTTTATATTATTAAAATTTAAAATTTAGTATTACTTAATAATAATAACAACAATAAATTTTATTAGTCATGTAGTATTAATTTTTGAGGAAGAGTCTTAATCGCAAAATTATCTGAATCAGATCGATTGAATTAGAAATCCGATAAACTCATGGACTGACCGGTCGCATGACCTGCACGTCTCCACAGTACACCAGTGGAGATGCTAAATCACAGTAAAATAACCTTGTGAATTAATTCACAAAAATGTAACACTTCGAACTCGAACCACGTATAAAATAGAGATAGCAATATCACCCGAATTTACGAGTACTCACCCATAGTACAAAGCTTCTGCACTCTTATCATTAAGCCAAACTTATTTCTTACTCTATTGTAGGTTAATAATAAAAAATATATATAATAACCAAATTCACATGAATAATGTTCTAAGTCTATAATCTTATAATAGTT
>NC_029792.2:119172530-119176889 GCF_000816755.2 Arachis ipaensis
TAATTTTATGGATTGATTATCGATTCGATTTTAATAGCTATATTTTGGTAATACCTTGAAGTTGCATGGTGCAACCGGCCTCGCGATATTAATAACACCACCTTGGCATCTTTCTATAATATTGTTTTATAAAATTAAAAATTCATTGTATTTAAGAGGCAATGAAACTTTAATAAAAATATTAGACTATTACAAAATGGCCATTTGACACTATAATGAGACTTTTTGTTTTATTTATTGGTAATTGGCAACTAAGGATAAGACATGAAATAAGTAAGAGCCTAATTCTAGAATTATATATCGGTCCCGCTACGTTACTAATAGCATATTTGCCAACTTATACCAACTCTTATTTATAATTGTATTTTATGGAAGTGTCTTCGTGAATGTGTCTAATAAAAATGTTTTTTTTATGGTTGTGTTTAATAAAAGTGTTTTTATAGATATATTTTTTAGATGTGTCTCTTTATATATGTATTTAAATATAATAATTAATTATTATTGACAATAAGTTGGCAGATAATATGTTGGTACCCTATACTTTTCCATTATATATATACTACACATAAAAATGTTAAAGAATGTTTTAAGCCTCTATAAAACCTACCTTACCTCAACCTTATGATTTCAATTTTCAAGACAATAAAAGGGGAGAGATTTATGGCTAAAAATGATGCACGATATGCAATTGCATTGTTGATAATTATAATAGTAGTTATTTGTTCTGTTATTATGGGATTCCATGACACTATTTTTGAACAACGTTGGACTACACCTTATTATATTGGATCTGATCTGTTGAAACCATGTATAGCTAGATGCCATAGAAACTTTCCTTATCACGAGATTACTAGGTTTTTGTGCATTCGGAAATGCTATGATCACCATGGATCGAATAAGTTAAGTAAGTAGTAACAGTAAGTGTCTAATTTATTTTGAATTCTTTGGAGTTTGTATAATATATGATAAATATTTGTTGTGTTCTAAGACTTAATCCTTTTTTTTCCCTTACCAAATTAATCCGTTATAGATTTGAGCTCTATTTAAGAGTTTGTCGTTGGTCGATAAATTATTGCATATACAAGATGTAATTCGAACCTCCCATACTTATTTAAATAGATTAATAAATAACTATTAAACCAACCCAGTTGGTTAACTCTTTTTTTGTTTACTATAAGATGTATTTGAGTTTTTTGTTCAAATAAAGAAGGGATTCATGTATGTTTTCTGAATTTGGGAATTTTAAGAGTTTCTTCGAAATGAATGGAGGGTTTAGAGACGAATGGAATGATGATTATTGGGATGCTATCATTAAAACAAAGCAATTGCATTCTTAAAGTGAAAGTTAATTTTGATTCGGATTGTTTCAAATAATATACATCATCCAAGTTAATTTTGTTATTGAAATTGAATAACAATTTAAAATATTTTAAACACAATTCAACCCTCTTTTTATGTGTCTACTAAAAATACTTTCCATTATCAATTAAATTGAAGGTATTTAAATTTAGGGAGTCAGTTACCTAAATCTGAGTAATGGACCTCATTCATAGTTTTCGGTCTTTTTGACTGCGTTTAGAAGGAAGATTGAGACTGAAAAATAAAAACTGAGAGACTGAGACTAAATCTTATATTTGATGTAAAATATACTGAACTGAATTATATCTCAATATTATATTTATTTTAAGATAAATATAGATATTTGAGGGATAGATTTAGAATTTAAAAAGTTCAACAAAAATATTTTTAAAAATAAATGTTATTAAAGTTTTAGTTTCTGTTTTTTATCAATTTCTTTAGTCTTTAGGGAGCCAAAGCTTGGCTTGACTAATAAAATAAGGCTCGCGCAGGGGCGCTCACGTTTTTTGGCTGAGCCGTATCTTGCTGGGTGGGACCGAGAGCAAGAAAGGAAGGGGGACAACCATGCATGGTACTTCTCGACCGTGTCTCCGAAGAACAGTTGAACGAGCGACTCATGAATGCTGTCGGGTTGGATGAGCCAATAACTCGAACGCGTTCGGTCTGTTTTTTGAGCAAGAATCACAACGTTACCTTACCTTCACTATGATACGGACTCCAAATTTTCAAAAATTTTAATTTCTTGCATCTCCTCTTTCTGAAAGTATTGAAGGGACTAAACTTTCGTGTCATGAGATTGAAATTCTAATTTTAGTCTCTCTGACCACTAAATACAATATCGAATTACAGTTTCCAAATTTCAGCCCCAAGCAATCGCTAAAAATAAATGTTGCCTTTGAGTTCAGTGGAGGATTGTAACGACTACAACAAGAGTAACAAGACACTCTTATCTAATACTAAAGTAAACTAAGTAAGCGAGCGCAAGATATTAGGGTCTATATTTTAGGTAATCAACTAAAAAAAATGTTAAGAGACCAATATTTTATATTAATATTAATTAATATTTTAAATTAATATTTTATGTTAATAATAATAAATTTTATTACTCAAATAGTATTATTTTTTGAGAAAGAGCCTTGGTGGTACCTTGAAGTTGCATGGTGCAACCGGCCTCGCGATATAATAACACCACCTTCGCATCTTTATATAATATTGTTTTATAAAATTCATTGTATTTAAGAGGCAATGAAACTTTATTTAATAAAAATATTAGACTATTACAAAATGACCATTTGACACTATAATGAGACTTTTTGTTTTATTTATTGGTAATTAGCAACTAAGGACGAGACATGAAGTAAGTAAGGGATATCCTAATTTTAGAATTATACTACACATAAAAATGTTAAAGGTGGTTTTAACTTTTAAGCCTCTATAAAACCTACCTTCCCTCAACCTTATGATTTCAATTTTCAAGACAAGAAAAAAGGGGAGAGATTTATGGCTAGAAATGATGCACGATATGCAATTGCATTGTTGATAATTATAGTAGTAGTTATTTGTTCTGTTATTATGGGATTCCATGACACTATTTTTGAACAACGTTGGACTACACCTTATTATGTTGTTGGATCTGATCTATTGGATCCATGTATAGCTAGATGCAATAGAAACTTTCCTTATGATGCAGTTAATAGGATTTTTTGCCTTTGGAGATGCTATCATCACCATGGATAAGTTAAGTAAGTAGTAATAGTAAGTATCTAGTTTATTTTGAATTCTTTGGAGTTTGTATAATATTATATGATGAATATTTGTTGTGTTCTAAGACTTAATGCTTTTTTTTTCTTACGATATTTTTTAATTCGACAGGTTAAAAATTAATCTGTTATGGATTTGAGTTCTATTTAAGAGTTTGTTATTGGTCAATAAATTATTGCATACACAAGATGAGATTCGAACCTTCGATACTTATTTAAATAGATTAGTAGACAGTTACTAAATCGTTAACTAGTTGGTTAACTCTTTTCTTGTTTACTATAAAATGTATTTGAGTTTTTTGTTCAAATAAAGAAGTGATTCATGCATGTTTGCTGATTTTGGGATTTTTAATGTTTTTGTTTTACCATTCTTACTTTCTTATATCAAATAGTTTAATTATGAGAAAGGATAGAAAACAACTTTAAGTTAATAAATATTTATTAATTTCAATTTTTTAATTCTAAAAATTCTCATTTTTTAAACGATTTAGGTTTAAGATTTATAATTTATAATTTAAGATTTAGTGTTAAGAATTTATGATTAGTATCTAGAATTTAATATCAACAAAATAATTTTAAAAAAATTAGCCGATATTAGTTAAAAAAAAAAATTAGCTCCTTAAGATTACTCTTTAATTATATTTGAATTTTAATAATTTAATTGTCCTACTTTTTATAAGGCAATAGTAGCTACTTAATTAGATTACAATCAAATGGAGTAAAATGTTATGTAATGAAATTATTATCATAGCTTTTTTTTTCTCTATTTTTCCTAAATTAATAATAACGTTTATTATGGTTGTATTTTCATTTCGTAGTTTTTATGAATAATAGCATCCTTATTAGCTTTTTCTTTATCTTCATTATTATTATTATTATACCTAGATCCCCATTTCCACATTACATTTTGAATATTTTTTCAGAACAAATAGAACAAATACACATGAAAAAATATAAAGAGATCCAAATTTTAAAAATAGTCTGATACACCCAAATGTTTCACAAGTCAAAATTCCATTTAAAAATTTGTATATGTAGTAATAACTCAAAAGACAAAGGCAAAAATTTGTATATGTGATTGTAATTTTATGTCGGACTAGAAGAAGGTTAGATGATGGAAAGATAATTCTGATTTATAGAAATAATATTTATTATCATTATCTATACTCTCTTTTACGTTATAATCATTCTTTAATAGGCGTAGCTTTTTTGCTTCTCTCTATATATAATACTTGTGATT
>NC_029792.2:119176908-119177583 GCF_000816755.2 Arachis ipaensis
AATTAAACTTAACTAAAATAATAAATTAATCTAAATCAATGTATGCCTTGCTAAAATAAGAGGTTTTTGTTTTGTTTGTATCGGTATTTGCAACTCTAAGTATAAAACTATAAATAAAGACACCAACTATAAGCAAGGAATAATGGAATATACAAATAATAATATTAAGAAAGATTTAAGTGTAAAATCCTTTTAAATTTAATATAGGTGTAAACCATAAAACTAAATTATTAATCAAGATGTGACAATAGTCACCAAAAAAAAAATCAGTCACCAAAAAAAAAAAATCAAGATGTCACAAGACCTAAGCGTTTCTAATCCTATTGAATATAAATATCTAAATAAGAAGAATAAGCTAAGATTAAGTAGTAAATCTAAGTCGTTTCGAAGTTAAGTTCATTTTTCAATTTTTTTTCGCAAATTATTGGACATTATCCACAATAAAATGAAATAAAAAAGATTAATAATTAAGTGATGAGGTGATTAAAAGCAAACATCACGCAAATAATTTACACATAAATTACATTCTCTATCAATTAAAATAAGATATCACAATTTTAATGCAAAATTTAACAAGTTCCTATCCTTAAGGGTATATTTGGAATAAAATATTTTAAAATTAATGATGTACAGTAAAAATTAATTTTATTTAAAAATTGATATAATAATCCAATT
>NC_029792.2:119177894-119181521 GCF_000816755.2 Arachis ipaensis
GAATCTGTGACCTCTAAGTGAGTATGAAATACTATGTCATTTGAGATATAATTCGGTTAGCTAAAGTTATATTATAGTTAAAGGGTACGTGAAAATAACTTTTAATATTTTAAAACATAAAATTATTTTAATTGCAACTAAATCCTTTAAAAAATAGAGGGACTTGAATTTAGTTATAATTTAAATTCGTGGGATTTACAAATCAATTAAATTCCCTTTTTGTTATCACTACTTCTAAACAGAGGATTTGATTTTCAAATCAAATTAATTCCGATTTCAAGAGATTCTAAACACACGTTAACTCAAAGATCAGTATTATCAATTGTTTTGAATACATAAACTAAAAAATACATAAATTTTAGTTGCATAACATATAAATTATTTTGAATTATGTTGTTTTTAGTTGTATAACAAAGAAGAAATTTTTTTTGTTAAAAACATATAAAATTTAGTTGCTTAACACAGTTCTGTTTTCTTTCCTTTTTCTCTTCAAAAATAAATTCTGTGTTTTTTTTCAACAAATTTGTGTGTTTTTTTCATATATACTATTCAAAAAGTTGTGTTTACCTTCAAAATATTTTTGTGTCTAGTCACCAAAAAAAAAATATTTTTGTCTTATTGTCAATAAATTTATGTATTTTTCTTTGTTTCTCTTAAAAAAGTTGTATGGTTACCTTTTAAAAAATTTATGTGTTTATTATCATTGATAAATTTCTGTACGAACAGAACAAAAAAGAAAGACAAAAAGAGGATGATCGAATAGAAGAAAGACGAGTCCAATTTTATTTCTCAATGATTCATTTATGAAATTGCATAGGGTTAAAAAGTAGTGGAAAAATTGGCGTTATTAGAGAAATGATGAGAAAAAATTATGAGGATTTTGGGGCTAGTAGAAACAATGGTTGTTAATTTGAAAGAACATGAAGTAAACAGAATATGGAGCAATATTGACTATGAGGGGACATGGTGGCATAAGTAAATAGGTCAATGCTATAGTACTTTTGAGATTGTGCCTAACTTACTAAAAAAGGCAAATAGATAATATTTAATAAATTTTAAATATTTTATTTTTTATTTTAAATATTTTATTTTTTATTTTTAAAAGCAAGTTAGGCAATTTAGACACCATAGTAAAAGAAACCATAAAATTCACCAAATAAATAATGGTGGAGGGTTAGTTTGTGTGTGGGAGAAGGCATTTTTACAGGTACAAGAAGTCATAAAAGGAAATAAATGATATACTAGGTGAGATTTATTATTAGTACTGACAAAGATGTTTTAATTGTACTAGTATATGAACCGAATATTGCAAGTGAGAGAAGGGTGGTTTAGAAAAAGATTGTAGGTGTAAAAGAGAAGGTTTAATTTTTCTACCAAATTATTTGGGGAAATGAAGTCACAATCCTAGAGGAGAGAAATAGTGGGAGGGTTAACAATACATGAATGATGGAGTTCAAGCGATGGCTACAAGATATGGAGGTTGTGGATGTTTCGGTTAACGGTCATAGATTTGCTTAGAGAAATGACGGATGTTCCAACTCAATTGATAGACTCTGAAAGTGAAAGCTCTAAAATGTGCTATTTCAAATCATGTTCTATTGGTTCTAGAAGAGGAATAATCTACTTGGGGCCCAAATCATTCAGGTGGTTAGATGTATGGCTTTCACATTCACAATTTAGAAAAATGTTTTATCAAGAATGGAGAAAAGTTAAGGGACAAATGGTGGCTGAGAAACTTAAAAACATCAAGAGCACACTCAAAGCATGGAATTGAGAGAAATTTGGGAGGATTGATGAAAAAATTAAATGCTTTGAAGAGGAAATTGAAAATGCAAAGATAGTAGATGATGGGATTAATTATGAAGAAAATTTGATAAGAAGAGAAGGGTTAAAGAACCATATTGAAGTATGGTACAAAAGAATGGCATAGTTTTGGAAGCATTAGTCAAGGAAGTGATACATCAAAGAAAAAGATAAAAATACAAAATACTTCCATGTGAAAGCAACGATAAGACAAATAAAAGCATAATTGAGAAAATTCAAGATGGGAGGAGAATGATAAAAAAATCCAGGATCAAACATATTGTGAAAAGATATTTCAAAAACTTATACACTCAGAAACAAATACCAGAAGTTTACTTCCAAGAAGGGTTAGTGCGAAGGATTATAGAAGAACAAACAAAAAGTATAGAAGCAATAAAAGAGACAGTGTGGACATGTGAATCATCCAAAGCACCAAGATCAGATGGATACAAACTAGAATTCATAAAAAAGTTGTGGAAAACGTTCAGGAAGGAGTTCATTGAGATGGTGAAGAGATTCTTTGTAGATAGTCAAATGTCGAGAGATATCAACATGACATGGGTGGCGCTTACAGTGAAATCAGCAGGGGAAAAAAATCAAGGACTTAAGGCCTATCAATATGGTTGGATGTGTATACAAAGTGATTTCAAAAGTGATGGTGGTGCTAGATTAAGGTCGCTTAAGAAAGGACTAGTTGGTAAAACACAATTAGGTTTTGTGCGAAACAGGAAGATTCTTGATGGAGTCTTAATAGCATGTGAGATAGTGCTTGGCTAAAGAAGATAAAGAAAAAAGGAGGTAGTTATAAAATTAGATATGATTCGGTGAGATGGAAGTTCGTAGATCATGTGCTAGACAAGATGGGGTTCGGACATGTATGGAAAGGATGGATTTGAGGTGATGGAATCTGCGGTATATCTATTTTGGTGAATGGCTCTCCAACAAAATCGTTTAACATGCAAAGAGGGTTAAGGCAGGGTGATCTCATATCACCATATTTATTCATCTTGGAAGCAGGAGTTTTAAATAAACTTATTGAAAAGGCAGTGCTAACTCAGAAGGTGAAAGTCATGGAGGTAGAAAAGAAGGTAGCATTGTCATGCTTGCAATTTGCAGATGATACTATCTATTCTGTCCACTGGAAGCAAAGGTGTTGAGAAATTATAGGAAGATTTTGAGATGCTTTGGCATGATGTCAGGACTTACGATCACATTCGACAAGTTCCTAATTATTTTGGTGAATTGTAGTAGTCTGGCAGTGAGAAGTGCAATAGGATATGAGGTAGGATCCTTGCCTATGACATATGTTGGTATTCTGTTGGGTGCTAATGTGAGGAGGATATCTACTTGAAAGCCAGTGCTAGATAAGGTCGAAGAGAAACTAAGTAGTTGGAAGGAAAATTTGTTTTCTAAGACAGGAAGGTTAACCATAATTAGATCGTACTACAAGAAAAACGCTGAATATCGTCAGATTTATCGTCGAATTTATCATCGCAGAATAGCAAAGTTACCGGTGGTTTAGGCGTCAAATTTGTAGTGTCAAAATGTTACCGGCGGATTCTCGTTTTCGACGGTAATAATTAGAGGAAAAACAGAAAAAATAGGCACGACATTTAGGGTTGGATTTACTAGCAAAAAATTTTGACGATAAACCTACTTAGTGGAATGCTGCGTTTTGGTAACCCGTAATGTGTTACCATCGGATTTATCCACCGATAAATTTGATGGTAATTATACCCCAAAATTCGAACTGTGAACCCTCTTCTCCCTCATTTGAATCTCTCTCTCTCTCTCTCTCTCTCTCTCTCTCTCTCTCTCTCTCTC
>NC_029792.2:119181571-119190379 GCF_000816755.2 Arachis ipaensis
TTGCCTCCCACCCTCTCATTTCTCTGGCAGCCCCCTCTTTCGTTGGCGCTGTTCGTCATTGCTGTCGGATTCTACCATTACTGCTTCTGTCACCGCTGCTGTCGCCGCTTCTGTCGCCCTCTTCTTCTTGGTGCTGGTGCTCTTCTTTAGGTAATGCTTCTGAAGTTCTCTTTTTCTAAAATAGGAATAAGGTCTGATTTGTTATTATATTTTTGCTTCTGATTTGTTATTATTATTTTGAATTCGTTTTTTTTTGTTCTAATTTGTTATCATAATTTTGGTTCTGATTTGTTATTATAATTGTATTTGTTATTTGATTCTGATTTATTATTATAATTTTGGTTTTGATTTGTTATTATAATTTTATATTCGTTATTTGATTCTGATTTGTTATTATAATTTTGGTTCTAATTTGTTATTATAATTTTGTGTTTGTTATTTTGGTTGTCTGTAAGTTATTTTGCCAATTAGCAGAACACAGATTATTATATGAGTAAACATCATGTGATAAACCATTTTTAAAATAACTAAAACCCTAATTATAAATGTGTTACACATGAGTCCTATATGCAGAGATTGGAAGCCGCAACTGAACAATCTCAGTGCACTGCAGATGATGGCAACAACTCCGCTGCATCAGTCGTCGATCCTGATCTAGTTTGGGACAAGGCCGCATTTGAGCCATACAAGAATCGCGTGTACGGTTGGGATCGTTCTTCGTTGATAACCTTCGAATGTCCACATTTAGACACTCATCTGCCTCTGCCACCAGTCGGCCCATCAATCCCGAGGATGGCATGGTTTTGAGGGAGCAAGTGCTGCTCCTTACCCGGAGCTTTTACTAACAGGCTCAGCAGCTGTGGAAGTATGAGGAGATCCTCTCACGCACGGCAGACACAAATGACCTTAGGTTGGAGTGGAGGCGAGAGCTGGAGTAGTTTTAGCGGATGGAACGACACATGGAGCCGTACGAAGATCAGATGTGCCCTGGTGGCAGCGACGCTGATGGAGGAGCACAGACATCACCGCCTAGGCCGCCGCCTCAGCAGCATGACCAGTAGGACGACGACAAAAACTTTCAATGACTAGGGTTTTTTTATACATTGTTTGATTGTATCATATCCTCTATTATTTGACTTTTTATTTTATTTGTACACTTGATAATTTAACATATTTAGCTTCTATTATTTCGAATTTGACTACTAATTGTGCAAAAAATAAATTTAAATAAAAATTTTAGAATTTGACCACTAATTTCATAAAAAAATATAAAAAAAATTGAACTTACCGTCGGATTTTTCAAAGGAAATATCCAACGGTAATAATGTGAGAACAAAACAGTTTGGCACCAAAGTTACCATCGAAAAAATTTGTTGGTAATTGATACCAGATATTCGTAGCTTAAGAAACCAATTCCGCTACTAAATCTGCCACAAGTTACCGGCAAAATTTATATCATCAGATTCGAAAACCGACAAAAAATCCGACGGTAAATTTATTATGAGTGGATTATTTTCATTTTTTTTGCCGGTAAATTCGACGGTACTCAATAATTTTTCTATACTGTTGGTAATCAAAAGCTTTGCCAACGTATTTTCTTAGTTTATTCAAGATGCCGAAGACGATGGCAAAGAAAATTATTTCATTATAGTCGAGATTCTTCTGGGTGGGCATAAGGATAAAAGAGCAATACCTACTAGTAACTAGAGTACAATACAGAAGTCAAAAGAGCATGGAGAACTGGGTATTGGTGTATTAGAGATGAAAAATGCTACAAGGTTGTTTAAATAGTAGTGGAGGTTCTCAAAGGCACTTTGGAGAAGATGGTTAGTTCTTGTTATAATGTTGAGTTGAATAGACCAGTTGCTGAACATACAGATAGAAATTCTAATGGGCCATAAAAGGACATAATTGGAATGATGGGGACAAAAAAAACACTAGATTTTAGAAGGATGTGTGGCTAGAGAATAGATCTTTACAATAGAAATTGACATATGAAAAAAGACATACTAAACAGGAGTTTACAAAGTGGTGAATTCTCTTATAGAGTGTGAGCACATCTGACAACGAAATTATATTTTATTTAAAAAAAGTTATGAGACCTACTTAACTTATTATTCATTCTTACTCTCTCTGTATTCTCTATACAGTTTCACTGTGTAGAAGTGTTCATGGGTCGAGTTAGTTCGAATTGAAGGTGAAATAAGATGGTTCAGTTTTGTGTCTTTTGGTGAGTACATATGAACCACAACCAAATTGATTAAAACCAAGTTGGTTCAGTTCTGGTAATTGGGTACTCGATAAATAAAAATTCATAAACAATTGAAAAAATGACAATTTTTTTAAAAATCCTAAAAATATAATAAATATGTAATATCAACCAACAAGTAAATAATACTTTATAAGAAAATACCCATAATAATCCATAACTAGTTAAATACTTAAGTCATTGTCGTAATCGAAAGTGTAAACACATTAAATTCCAAACAATCAAAAACCAAATAACAAACACATTAAAATCCAAACACAATACATTCTAAACACATTAAAAACTAAAAACAAGAGTGCAATAGTAATTAGCTTTCAAAGTCTTCATTCTATAATCTTTCATTTCATCAACCAAAGCATGTTCAAGAGAGGTGTTGTGACCTTCAAAAATTAGCATATAAATAAAGATGTTAGCCAATGTCAATATATAAAATTGATTAATTAAAAGTATAACAATAAACAAATAATTAGTAAAAAAATATTAACCTCAAATTATTCTAAATAATATCAACATCAACGGCTTCATTAGATATTGATAAAGCCGAAAACTCTACAATAACAACAGTTAAATTATGATTAGAGATTCAAAATAACAACAATTACATAATGAATTAAAGAAATATATATAAAAAGTATTTACCTAGTTCAAGTTTTTCTTGGTCCTCAAGTTCTTTCTTTAAATCATATACCTTCTCTTGAGTCCTCAATCAATTTCGTATGCAAATTAGAGACTTGACATTAGAAGGATTCAAAGAGCTTCTAAATAGGTCAAGCACACGACCACTAGTGCTAAATCATGATTCAGAAGACACGGTAGAGACGAGAATAGCCAACAAATCCCTAACCATGTGAGAAAAAGCATAATAAATACTAGACTTTGCTAGGTAGACAATAGCTTTTGTGAATAATGTGAATAATGGGCTCTAAAATTGGCCCAATAAAGTAAAAACACACTATACCTTCAAATTATCCACCTAAATCTTAATATTAGGATAACCATCCGCACACCTAGTGAAATGAACATCCGATATATCCATTGTTCATATTGTTTAGTATTTTCATTGTCTACCTATATTTTTCCATACTTCATTAATTTTAATTTCCACCAATAATGCAAAATGTCAAAACCAAGAATATTGTCCTCCACAACATCTTCCATATATCTTTTCAACTTATTCCTACTCTAAATCTTGGTTGTGCTTCACTTATAAACTCTCTAAAGCCTTAAGCCTCGACAAATTTAAAAGGAAGTTCATCAACAATTATCATCTTTGCAAGGGCAAGATGAATTTGCTCTTGATTAAAATCAAAGTTTTGAAGACCGAACCGGTCATCGAACTGCTCTAGCTACTAGTTCACTGGTTTACTAGTTCAACTGTAGTTCAACCAAAAAAATATTTTATAATAATAAATAAATAAAATATAAATAAACACACTAAAATATAATTACAATCTAATATAAATTTTAAAATATTATCTAAATTAAAAGTACTACATAAACCACAATATTATAATCTCATTCAAATACAAACTCAAAAGTCAAATAACAAAAAAAAACATAAAATACCAACATCCAAGTTTGTCATAAATCATCAAAATCTACAATCCAATAACAATATCACAAGCTTACAACAACCCATAGCAACCCAGTAATCTCAACATAGATAATTACATAATAAAAAAAATTAACAATAGCAATGATCCAATATAAAATATCAGAATCAAATCAATCAATTAAAAAATTCAGAAATCAATATTCAATATCATCTTCAATCTTGAACCGCAATAATGAAAAATCACAAATTAACTAACAAATTAAAACAACAATTAGTCAATTACAGTTAAAGAAACCTTCTAGAGGAAGCAGACTGAGCACAGAGTGGGACAAGAGCACGACGGAAGGGTTGACACGGCTGAAGGGCTAGAGCACAGTAGAACAGATTTGGCGCCGGCGGGATAATTGGCTATGCGATGGAGGCACAAAGCGAGACCAATTGCAGTGGTGGCGGTGGCTTCAAAGTTTGAATAGTGGCGGAGACGATGGCGCGGTGGGACAGTGGCTGCACGGTGGAGGTACAAGGCGATACCAGTTGCAGTGGTGATGGTGGCTTCAAAGTTCAAATGGTGGCAGAGACGATGATAGTGGGGAAGGCAGCTTCTAGAACTTGCAACAGCGGCGGTAACAGGGCGGTGGATGGACGGAAGTGAGGGAGTGAGGGAGGAGCTCAAGATGAGAGGAAGGAGAAGGAGTGAGTCACTGCCTGAATGACTGAGTGAGAGAGACGAAGTCACGAGGACGAGGATGCTGTGCGTTTTGGACTTTTGGTTAGGGTTTCTCTACATAAACGGCGACATTTTAGGCAAAATTCTGAAAATCGGCTGGGTTCCAGTTCAGTTCGATCGACCAGTTCGACGGTCCAATTGTGGTTTTTGAATTCTGCGGTTATGGCGTCTGACCGATCCGCTATTTGCACCGGTTCACGGTTCGATTGGCCGATTCGTATCGGTTTTCAGAACCTTAATTGAAATCAACAAGATTTATACTAACAACATTAAGGTCATCCTCAAATTGGCTCCCAGGTAAAATGGTTTTTTTTTCAACTTGCTTATGAGGGTTTTTAGTGCAAATTCTCAACTATTTATGCAAGTTTGTGGTACCATGACTACAAACTATTGCATGCATATTATTTTTTACAATAGTTACAAGTAGCTTAATTTGGAGAACTTATAGAAAAATGAGCCTAAACACAACTAGGTGTCCTATTGGATTTACGTTTTATCTCTTTTGGAGGCTCAACAATGGTTTTAGCAGTTTCAATCTGTGTTTGTATTTGCGCATCAGGTTCTGATAGAAGATTTGAGGCAGGCAGTAGTGAGGAGCTAGGCTCGGTGATGTTTCACTAAAAAATCCTTCTTAATTGCTAGTGGGAGTGGGCTATGTGATGCTTCCAACAATATCATCGCTAATAGGGTTAGTTTTTACCATTTTTCAAGCTGCAAAAAAACATAATAGAATATCAGCCACATTTTTTTTTCAGAATAGAACAATTTTTTTACATAGATTTTTTATAACTCAGAACATGGATTTCAACAAGAACTCAATTTGGTGTATTCTTTTTACAATACTAAATCACCAATTTTGTATAACAGAAGTGCAGTTTGTACAGGACAACCTCAAATTCTCAAAATAAACTAATTGAACAAAAAATTGAACAGAAAATAAAAAATTAACAAAGAATATTTATAAAAAATTAACAACACTTAATACTCAAAAAATTAGGTCAATTCAACAACACTTAATAAAGAATATGAACAAAAAATTAATAGAGAGTCAAAGACCATAGTTGAACCAAAACTCATAGACTCGGACAAATAGGGGAAGACGATAAAAATGGATCATTGCATGATCAGAGAAGACAACCACTACATACCGGACGAGATGACGCTGTTGACGACATACATGAGGACAACATACGCTGGAGATGCTGGCGTCACTGCCTTGAGTGAATGAGTGAGTGATCACCATAAGTGAGTGAGACTTCCTTCAACCTTCAACCGCCGCTGTGAGGGAGTGATAGTCGATTTATCACTTGTCACTGTTAGTGAGGGAGTGAGTAAGGGTGTGAGTCTGGGAGCTCTGTTAGGTTCTTTTGATTTTGGGGGAGAGAAAGTAACGATGGATGTCGTGCTTTGGTTTTATGGGTAGTTAAACTTCAGTAATATATATCACTTGAGTTTATATTTTTTTATTTAACAGAAAAGTAATCGGATTCATAGGTTGATTTAGGTTCTGTTATCCCAAAATCAATACCTAGACCAATTATAATTGGAAGTTATTGGATCTGACCTGATCATACCTTATTACCCATCGGTTCCAAAACTAATTTAATTGGTTCAAATTAGGACGTGAATACTGTATCACTCTGCATAAGAGTAGACACCTACAATGCTGCATCTAGGATCCCCTTTGATTAACAAATATTTAAAAAAAACAAAGAAAATATAATTAAAATTTATAAAACTACAATTTCAACGCCACCAAATAAAAGAGCATCAATAAATAATAGGAGCCATGGCTAAAATTAGATTAAAACAAGATTCATTCAAAGTCCCTAGACCTACTACCCAAAAAGAATAAGAATAAAAAGTTCAAACAAAGTAAAGGAAGCCTAGATGCGAGAAGTTGAGGAAGTTGCAAAACAAAGGCAAAATCGAGGCAGAGTAGAAAGAAGTTAGCAGTGGCAATGGCAAGGAGGGTAGCAACATGACGGTGGCGACTTTCGATTTCGATGGCGATGGCAGTAGCGCGGCTTTACCCTTCGTCATCACCCTCTCACGACCTCCATCGATTTTCTATCCTCTTCACAACGCTTTCTCTCTTATTCTGTCTCTTTCTCTTTCTTCAGGCTAGGTGACAGCAAATCTCTCCCTGTGTCTGTTTCATTTCTCTCTAGCAAGTGGCAACAGAGTTGGAGAAGATAAGGAATAGAGCTATCAGCTTTGGAGGAGGACCCTGTTCTTCTTTGTGGGAGAGAGTTTGAGAGTGAATGGTGGTAAGTGGGTGGAGTATCGAATATGCTGGGACTGGAATAGAAAATGGAGTGAATAAAACTTAGGGTTAAGGTAAGGAGGTTGGGTTGGGATCATAGTTATTAAAATTGGATCGGACGGGCACATTCGATTGAAAAATTTGTGAATCAAACCACCAATTGGTCTAGTCCAATAGGAAGACCTTTTAAGGTTAGGAACTGGCAAAAACCGGTTAAAACAGGTTAAAATTGGTGAAAACCAATCCAATCGAATAGTTAAGAAAAAAATTTTAAAATTGATAAAGATGTGATTCAAACTCAAGTCCTCTTTGGCTGCTTTTGTTTACAGGGACGAGACACTGAGATAAGAATACAGAGATACAAAATCGTGTTTGACAGATGAGACAAGGACAAAGACATTGTGTCTAGAGACACTGAATTAGTTTATTTTATATCCATCCTGATAGAAAGGACACAGAAACACTAATAAGGGACACAACTTATTTATTTTTTTCTTTCATTATTCTTATTAATTTTTCATAATTATATTTTTTATTATTATCTTTTTCTTCTCAAATTTTTTGAATAAAAAAAAGAGAATAAATTAATTTTCACAATTTGTTCTAGTTTATTACCAAATAGAATACAAGAACACAAAATTTTGTGCCTCTGTCCTTTGTGTCTTGTTCTCAGTGTCTTATCTTGTCCTGTTCTCAGAAACAAATGTAACCTTTGTTACTACATACTCCTTTTATCACTAAGCTATGTTTTTCCTTGATATTTTATATGCTAATTATTAATTATATAGTAAAAATCTTCAATAATTTTGTAAAATATTATTTTAATTTTATACTCACTTATATTTAAATTAATTATTTTTTTATTATTCATAATTATTAATATAAATATTATTAAATATATATAAATAAAAAATATTTCCAATTAATATAGAATAGCTAGATATTCTTAAAATATTAGTGAAAATTTGTATTTTAAATTTTAATTTTAAAATTTTGACTATTTTATATTTTCATTTACGTGGAATCGATTCACCTAGTAACTTTTCGATTAAACTAGTAAATTAGTGAACTAGTAACTTGGACGGTTTGATCACCAGTTTAGTTCTAACAACTATGGATAGAAAATTAGATTTCTTTTATATATTAAAAACTGCATATTTGGACTGAATCGTTAGTAAAATTGATTAGTATAAAAAAAAAGTAAAATAAAAGCAAAGTGTCTGTCTTGTCCTGCCAAAGCCTATGTGCAGGCCAAACGACATGAGTTAAGCAGACATTATTTTTTGGACAGTTTTAATTTTTAAATATCTAATTCGATCGGTCTTTTTTAGAGAACTAAACGGACTAAGTTGTAACTTGTTTGCCATCCTTATCCATAACCTAAAATTTAGTGCAAGCTTTAAAAGTATTACTTATAATTCATTTTCATAAATAAGTATAACAACTTTCTTGTCCTCACAACCATTTATTATAGTACTCAACTCATTATTTTTAGTTTAAACAAATTTTTTGTTCTTATAAAAGTACTATTGTTTAGTTTTAGTCTTATAAATATTTTATTTTGATTTCAAGACAGCAATGCAAAAGCTAAGCCTTGTTTTTTTAATGTTTTTATCAAGCATATAGCTTTACTTTTTTTTCTTATTTCTTTTGTGACAATATATATTAATTATATATCAGTTGTCAAAGTTAAATAGTATTATTGTATTATACAATAATGCCTGTTGTAAAATTCATTGCAATGAGGTAGTAAAGCTTAACGAAAGTAATAAATTACAAAAATACTATGGGTACAAAAAGATTAACTATTAAAGCACTCATTAAATTAGTCATTATGTATTATATATAAATACATTAATTATATATCTAACTTATGTTTAATACATATTTTATATTTTAATATATATTTTATATATATTAATAATTAATGGTTGATTTTTGGTGTACATATAACATAATTAAATAAATTATTCTAAAACAACTCTTTGTTA
>NC_029792.2:119190393-119210148 GCF_000816755.2 Arachis ipaensis
TTGTATAAAACCTATTCTACCATAAATTTTTTATTGCAAAATACAACAAAGAGAGACTTATATGGCCAGAAACGGTGTGACACGAGCAACTACAATGTTGATAATTGGAATGTTTATATGTTTTGCCATTGCTGAATTTCATAACACTATTCTTGAAGAGCCTTTGTCTCCGTTAAATTATTATATTGCAACAGCTGATGAAGAGTTAGCAAAGTGTATTGCTGAATGCAATAGACGTTTTTTGCCTGGTACAATGAACAGCGACAATTGCATTAGGAAATGCCATGCTAAACATAAGTTCGGAAAATAAAGTTTAACAATGGTTAGTATCTAATTTACAATGATGTTCTCTTTTTTAATTTTTTGTTTTCATAAGTTCGTGTTTAAGTTTATATTATCTTATATATGAATATATGATGCTATGAATTCTTCATCACTTTTTATGAAGTTTAAGATATCAATGAAATTTTAAGAAATTTCAGAAACTAGTAATATTTACAAGTAGGCCTTAATTATAGTTTATGAAAAATACTTCAAAACTTGATTTTTAAGTTTTATTCCTTTTTTTTTTTTGTGCTAGACATTTTACTTGGTTCCTCCTATATTTTGGGCTTCTTTGAGCGCCATTTTTAAAAATGATATTTTTTAAAAAGATTTTTTATAAAAGTAAAAGTAATTTTATGTTTGGATAAAATAAAATAAAAATACTTTTTTGTTCATTTATTATGTGAAAAACATCTTTTTTTTAAAAAAATATGTAAATTGTAACTTCTCAAAAAAATTATTTTTTTATTTTTCTAATATTTTTACTTTTACTATTAGAAATTTGCCAAACATACTAAAAAATAGAAAAAGATATTTTTTTATTAAAAAAGATCTTTTTTTATCAATTTAATAACGTCCAACAAACACTTTGTATTATTTCAGTTTAAGGTACTCTATATATATACATATTGAATAGGTTTAGGGGAAGAAAACTGATATTTTTCGATAATTTTTACTCCAAAATCCAAAGTGCCTGCTTTACAATTTTATTACAGCTTAAATTTAAATGAATCCTTCAGCAAATAGAAATATATTTAAACACTTCGATTGCATTAGGAGGTAATTCACACAACTTATTTTAAATTCCAAAAGTTTAGTTTAGTTTGATTTGGATTTTTTTTAGAAATTGCATTAGATCTTCTACCTTAATTCAGATGTGCTTAATTTCATTCTTTGGGTGTGAAGAATTTTGTATGTGCTTAGTTGATTTTTTTATTTTTGTTTTGATTCTATTATGATTTTGTTTTGAATATATATTGAAAATTTTCAGGGATACCATTTTGAATTTCAAATGGAAAAGAGGGAAGATGTGAAAGACATTAATTTTGGATGTGTGTTTCTATAATAATTAACTGGTCCCATTAAATATTGCCTGAGCAATAATTGATCAGTGTTTGTTTACTTAATTGCACTATTTCTAAAAAGGGTTAACTAACGTGCGTTCTTATATATGTCTTAAAAATTAAAAGTACATAATAAATTTATCGTTAGTAAAAAAATTTATATATTTTTAATAAAAAAAAATTTATTTATAAACTTAAACATGTACCCTAAATGTACATATTAACTAAACCCTTTAAAAATGTTGTTCTTCAATTATGTTTGAGTTTTCAAACTTTAATTATACCTTTTATTTGGACAAGAAGTGAGATAAGCTTCTCTTTAATAGTTTGATATGTTAAGCTCGTAACTTTGTAAGTTGAGTTTGCATTTAAATTTTTACGTTCATGTATTAAACGAAGCGAGTTTGAATTTAAATAAGTTTAAATCATTAGTTCGTGAACTGGTTTAATTATATATATATTTGAGTAAAATGATAACTAGATTTTTGAAAATTTAAATTTTAGAATATTTAGTTCTTAAAAAAAAGTATTAACCAAGTCCTCTATAAAAATAAAGGTAGACATATATATCCTTCAATAAATGGATAGTACGAAATGAAATGGAATTGTCTATGTATTTTGTTATCTACAATGCATGTTTTATTGTTGTCACATGAGCATAAAAACGATATAATTTTTTGACAGTGAAACATTTATTATCTTTTGAATTTTCATATAACCTTTATTATCAAGTGCTCTCTATTTATCATGAATCATATCAAAATAGGTAAAGTTTTACTCCAAAAATTGTTATCTGTATAACGATATTTCATAAATAAACATGTCACAGTAGGTAACGATACATATAAATATTACCGTTAAATTTTACATGATTAACTAATAGAAAGACATCACGTGTCCACTATTTACTAATTGAAAGACATCATCCAGCATCTACTGGAGTTGCCTACCCATCCTATAGTCGAATATCTTTCGAATGGCCAGGTGGTGTTCAATATTCCAAATAAAGTGCAGCTGCAACAAAGAAGCTTTAAATTCAATTAAACAAGATAAATAGAGGATATAAACTAATAAAAAAGAATTAAAATAGAAACAATGAAAGTAATTACCACCCATTTCTCAAACTAGCACTGCCTGGTCTTAGCAAAAATTTTCGTGTAGCTGGGCCAAGGCGTGTCGTACATCAGTTTGGTAATCTCCTAAGTATACACGTTCGGGTTTGGCAAAAACGTAACAACAACAACCCACAAACAAAAATCAACCTAAATCCATTAAACATGCTTTAATTTTTCAAGAATGTCAGCAACAATAGGAATCATAATCAACAAAACTAGAAAATAATAAACAGCAGCATTCTAAATCAACATAAATTCACTAAACAGGAATTAAATTTTCAGGAAATCTCAACAACAACAGGAATCATAATCAACAAAACTAGAAAACAATAACTAGAAGCACTTCAAATCAACCTAAATCCACTAAACAGGAATTAATTTTTCATAAAATCTCAACAACAACAGGAATCATAATCAACAAAACTAGAAAACAATAAACAGCAACATTCTAAATCAATCTAAATCCACTAAATAGGAATCAATTTTTCAGAAAACCTTAGCAACAACAAGAATCATAATCAATAAAACTAGAAAACAATGACTAGCAGCATTCCAAATCAACCTAAATCTACTAAATAGGAATCAAAATTTCAGGAAATCTCAGCAACAACAGAAATCATAATTAATAAAACTAGAAAACAATAAACAGAAAATACATCAGCATTGAATGTGATACTTACCCCGTGCCGCCATTGTAACACCCTAATTACCCTAAGCCTTACCTCGCGTCATAAAGCAAATGTTAATCAAAGGTTACGACAGTTCTAAAGCTTATACATATAATATATAGAAGAAATAATATATTCTAGAAGTCCGATGAAGGATACAGCTCAAAAACAGGATTTGAAAAGCGCAAAACGTACTCACGAAGCCACAAACTTAACGCACAAGATATAGACATAATATAACAAAATATAAGAGTATAATAGCATAAAGAACTAGCCTCGGCTCGCGTAGTTTAAGCCGGCTAGCTATATACAAACAATACAGAAACCTGATAGTCAAAAATAGCTTATACAAGTTTTTCCTCTCAAAGTAAGCTCCTAGGCAAAAGTAAATACAAAAGTGTGAGATATAAACAAAATAAGCAAAAAGACCCCAAAATGTATCCTGGATCCTCTGCTCTGCACCATCGAAGCAACTCACCGAGGTGGGTTGCGACCTGCATCTAAAAAACAACAACAGAATATGGTATGAGAACTGGAGGTTCTCAGTATGGTAATAGTACCCAGTGATGTAAGATATAAGACTCCGGGACGCCAGAGGCAATCCTAGAACTTCATATCCATCACAAGATTCATCTTAAGGCATAACTAAAATAGTAAAGCATAACTTAAATCCTTAACATAAAAGGGGTAATCTAACTTAGGGGATTTTCTAGTCTAACAGTTCTCCGCTGTCCTACAGCCTTCACCAATCTATCCTCCATGCGATCCCATCGCCACCGCCTTCCGAACCTCCTCAATCCCAGTAGAAAACACAGATAATATCAATGCAAGTAAAACACAAGTATAGGCATATATGACAAGTAATTCAAGTAGGCAATTTGGCATGTTATACAATTAGGCAAGCAATTACAAGTCGACAAAGCAAACAAACAGATAGAAGATGCACATGATGAATGTCTGTCCTATTGGCTGTGATATCACATTGTCGGTTCAACTGTCAACCCGACACATCTCCATGGAGATGTCGCCCTTCGAAATCATGATTGGGAACCTCCGAGATATGATGCTCAGAACATCGTCCAGGATTTTGTGCCTGCACACTCTAGTGATCCGAAGGGATGCGAGCGGGATACTCTTGCCACAGACCTCACATCTCAACGTAAGCGGGATTCACCACCGTTCTTACGCCGCTGCTGCGACCTCAACAGGCGGGATTAACTACCATCTCTGCCAGGTGCATAGCGTCTCATAATTCTGAGTATAAAACAGTAATTCAGTGGTTTTCAGAAAACATTTTTCAGTATATCATGGATCATCACTCCATTCCGAGCCCTCGACTCATCTCAACCACTGTTAATTTAACATGTCCATTCTGAACTCATCAGTTCCTCAGTTTCTCAGTTCATACACCATTCTTCCTTCTCGCTCTACCAAACCCATCCTCAGTACATCAGAAACCTAAGCCTCCATTCTCTATCTTTTCAAAATAATACCAAGTTAAATCTCCTAGGACCTTTCCCATGTTTCAATGCCCGAAAATAAGCCCAAGAGTCTTAATTAGGTGTCACAGAAGTATACAAGCTTGTTGGGAAGGTGAAATAGTTTAAAAACAAAGTTTTAGTTGAAAAACAGGACATGTGCGTACGCAAAGGGGGTGTGCGTGCGCACGCCCTAGGGGATTTTTAAAAAGTGTGCGTACGCATAGAGGTGTACGTACGCACAAGTGCAAAATTTTACAATTCTGTTCGCTCGCACATGGCGTGCTAACCCCCTCAACAGAATGCACCTTCCAACGTGTGCGTGCGCACAGGTTGTAAAACTTCGTGGGTATGTGCGTGGGCATCCTAGCACCCCCATCAGTAGTCATTTCCCCGTGTGTGCATGCGCACAGGTTCAAAAATTCACGGGGTGTGCGTGTGCTCAAGGCTGTGCGTGCGCACACAAACAATAAATCACAAAATTCTGCAACATTGCAGAATTTTAGATTTTGACACCAAACTTTCATCAATCATATATTCTTCTACCAAATTCGGATTTCCACAAATTTTAAATCATTTTAAAGCTTGTTCAATTATCTTTCATTTGATATAAAATACATTGAATTTCAAGCACGACAGCTCAAGATATGATTCATGGAAGTTTATCAAAATTTCAGTTTTTTACCAAAAGTTCACAAATTCTCAATTTTCCAATTTCACAACCAAAACTAAACCACCATTTCATCAAACTCCCAAAACACCTCAATTTCATATTTTTCATACCTCAATTCACCACTCCATCTTATGAAATCATCAATCCCCATTATCAAATACATAACAATACATTAATATTCAACCAACACATTAATCAAACATCATTCCACTATTACCAACAATCACCATAATAAATTTCAATCTCAACCCTCCATACCATGCTATCAACATCAACATTTCAATTCATCAACAACCCAAATCATCAAATCATCATTCATCATCATACAACAATTTCAACAACTAATTTAAGTCAATCCTATCCTATGGGTCCCTAGCCTAAGTGTCCAGAAATATTATATATTACATAGAGAAAATCGAAACCATACTTTGACCGACTCCCAATATGCCAAAAACCCAAAATTGAACTCCAACAAGCTTCAATTCACCAAATCCTCAACCAAGATCAACAAGTCCAGCCACCAAGTCCACTTTCAAGCAATTTAAGTCACCAATATACTCCACACAACACCAATTCAAGCTAGAAATTACACAAGTTCCATAAATAAACCTAGGGTTTCATATATACACAAAACCACAAGAGATCAAGTATGCTCACTTTACCAAATGTGGATTGGGTAAAACCCAATGGGAATCAAGTGTTAGAGTGTACCTAAACACCCAAAATCACAAGATTTTACTCAAAACCAAAACCAAATTTTTGAATTTTACAAGGGCTTGAAACTGGATAGAAAATTTTGAAAAGCTTACCACAATTCTTAGCTAGAAGTGACGGGCTCGATGAGGGCTTCGCGTAGCCGCTGACGGCACGTGAATCAAAGCACCGTAGCTCGAGATATGATGGATTGAAGATGTAGGTGAACAGTAACTTTGGAAACCCTCACTCTCTTCTCACTTCAGCTCCTCTCCCTCTCTTGAATGTGTTTAATGAGCTAAAGTGGGTGCCTTTAAGTGCTTATATATGTTGGGCTTGGACCCAACTTGGGCCCAGTCCAACCCGTTAGTGTTTTTAGTCCGTTTGGCCCAACTTTGGACCAAACTTTTAAAATTAACGCTCGGTTTTCGACTTTAAATATTTTCCTAAGGTTTTCTGCTGTTTTTAATTTTTCTCGCATAGTGCCGGGCAGACTTAAACTAGTTCGACCAGTTCGATTGCCGGTTCCCAGTTTTACTCGTTTTTCGCAGAAAATACATTTTCTGAATCAGAAAAATCTACTGAGTCCAAAAATCATATTTAAATCCTCTAATTCTCATTATAAGTTTTCGGATCCTATTTTGAGCAATATTAATCATTTAATTAGACGGTTAATTAGTCTCGGTTCTTACAACCATCAAGCCAAATGCGCAACTATACGATGGTAGGTGGTGGAGGGGCATCAACTGTTGCATCACTGCCGTGGCTGGACTCCGACACCACGGCATCCGTCGCTGGACTCGGCGTTGCCGTGGATGCAGGTTATTGAGCGGTGGGAGGTGGCGTTATCGTCGTAGACCACGGTACATAGTTGGGGTTAGGGACCATGATGAATGGCTGGTCTGCTAAACCCAGAACCTGTGGCATGACCGGCGTGGTCGGAGTAGAGGGAGAGGATCCAAAAGTCCCGAGGGTACCAGAGGAAACCCTCCCTCTACCTGACCACGGCTTCAACCACGTCTGATAACCTAATCTGCAGCACCTCTTCTTGTCGTCATGTCTGCATATATCAAAACCAACCTTAACATAGTGAACCAACATATTTCAGACAATGTCAAATAACTCCAGCAATAATATTCAGCAATTCAGTTCAATAATCGAAACACTTTTTAAAGTGGAAATTCAAAGTTCAAATTCAAATTCAAAATAAGAAAAACCAATTCAATAATCAACAAAACCTCAGCATGTTCATAAACTCAAATTCAGCCATCTTCAAATACGTATAAAAATGGACAGCTCAATATAACTTAATTTCTCAATCATTTTTTAATCTATTAAAATGGACAGCTCAGCAACAATTTTTTCAATTTACAACAAAATATTTTAGCCTAATATAGAGATTTCAATTAAAAAACAAATAGAGACAGAATATAGAGATTTCAATTAACTCAATATATAGATTTTAATTAAAAAAACAAATGGAGGCATAATATAGAGATTTCAATTAACAATATAGAGATTTCAATGTTACCTATTGTTATGCAGAGACAGAATCGAATCGAAGAGAAAAAGCTGGGGAGCGGAGGCGGTGGTGGTGGTGTCGAGCAGACACCAAAGAACGGAGGCTGGCATTGGGGAGCGGCTGTGGTGGCTCTGTGGTGCTCGGCGCCAATTCGGAAAATGGAGAATAGGGAGAGTAGAAGGAGAAGAAGAAGAACAAAGGGGTCTCGTGGGTCGGTGGGCTGACAGCGGCGGAGAGGGGGTTGTGGTGGTGGCGGTGTCGACGATGGCAGATGGTGGTTTTGGGGAGAGGGAAGGAGGGAGATGGTGGTTTAGTGAGAGAGGGAGTGAATCTGGAATGAGGGGAGGAGGGTTCGCGTTTTGAATTCACGACCAGTTACCGTTGGATTTACCATTGGATTTTTTCAATGGTAAACCTTTGTAGGTCACCAACATGCATCGTTTCACTAATTGGTTTTACCGTCGGATTTAACTGGACGCACCATTTTACTTTTGTTTCCCTCCAAATATTATAGGCAGAATTATTGTCGAAATCCAAAATCTGCTGGTAAATAATAAACCTTATGAATTCGATGATATTACTGGCGATAAATTTGACAGTAATTTCGTCGCTAATGTCCAATCCTAAATTTGATAGTACTCACCATTTTTCTTGTAGTGTGACCCGTAGATCCATGCAAGAGAGAGGAAGACGCTGCACTTGGCGTGGTGCTCTTCATAAGTGAGAAGACAATGGAAGTGTTGCTTGGAATTAGAAAAGTTACTTTCCTAATTCAATGTAATTCAATTACTTCTGAACCTTGGACTTTGTTGTATCTTTTTCAGTTATTTCCCCATGTGTTGTCCCTAGTGGACCATTTATTTCATCAATAAAATATTTATTTTTGATAAAAAAAAAACTCACTCACCTAATGGTAGAAGGCTATATTTGGAGAAGTGTATATAATATAACAAATTAATCTTTTTGGTAAAAACTTTTTAATTGTTGCCTTTGTAAAGAAAATTCGGCAACAATATTATATTACCATATCAATTAAAAAGTACCCACTACAATTTTTTGTTTTTGTATGTTGTGACTGTAAGACCCGGTTAATTAATGGCTAATTAACCCATAAATGAGAATTTATTCTAGAAAGCCAAAAATGTTATTTTTATGGCTTAATATGATAGAGGAGACTGAGACAAGAATTTCGGTACCAATTTTATAGAAAACGGACTAAGATTGGACCGAAAGGGCCAAACCGGTCCAACCGGACCCAAAGTGGGCCCTTGGCCCAACTAAACTAAACTAAAACCCTAGTTTTCAGCACTCTCTCTCCTCACAATACACAAACACACGCTGAAAATTAAGATGGAGGGGGGAAGAACACTCTCTCAAGTTCTCTCCCTTGGTTGATCTTCAAACCACCATAACTTTTGATCTAGAGCTCCGATTGCCGCTCCGTTTGCGGCCACGTGTTCACCGCGGAGAGCTCTACAAAACCCATACAATTAATTTTGAGGTAAGCCACATTTTGCTCTTCGAATTTCTAGCCTTGATTTCGAGTTTCATGAGCAAAAATGTTGAGATTTTGGGCTCTTTGATGTTATAGGACCCAACTCTCTTGAAGGAGAAGGTTAATCTTGTCTCCTTGGACCTTGGGTGTGGTAAGATTCTCAACCCTAGTGTGATTTGTTGTTCTATGATGTTTGGGTATTGAGATGTTGTGTATGGATATGATGATTGTGGCTTAGGTTGTGTATATGTGAATATTGGAGCTTGATTGGTGATTTTGGAAAGCTTGGGAGAGGGTTTTGTGTGACAAAATATGTTCTTGGAGGTGTTGATACCTTGAGAGCTTGTGGACAAGTGGTTTAGAAGTGCTCCGATTGAGCTTGGAAAATCGGCTAAAGGTATGGTTTCGGTTTTCCGTATCTAATATGTAATGTGGTAGGAAATACTTAGGCTAGAGGTCCTAAGATAGGCATTGAATTGTTGATGTTGTTGAATGGTTGAGATATATGATGTGATCATATATGTGATTATGAATATTGATGCCTTGATTGTGTGATGTATGAGAAATGCATGTTGTGATATATGCTTGATGGATGATTGAGGTTGAATTGATGGGTGGTACCATGTTGATGGTGAGTATGATGATGATTATGTATAATGATGATTGATTGGAAATGGAATTATTGGAAATTGGATTGATGAAGGATGTATGACATGATATTGTGTTTGTCCTTTAGCCATTTGATTGAGAAGTGTTAAAAGGGTTGGATGGTGATTTTGGAAATTTTGGTAAAGTGTCAATGTGTGAGTTGAGGATGGCTTGGTATTGATTTTGGTACATTTTGAATGATTTCAAAGAAAAGGGTTGAAATTGGCATGTTTTGATTGATTTTGAAAAGAGTTGAAAGTGGCTTGTTTTGAAAATGGCACTTTGTGGTTTTGTATGAAAACATGGTTTTTGGGCATACTTTGACGGGACATAACCTGGACTACGGATCTCTGATTTGTACCAAATCTGTTTAGAAATGAAATTGGATCCGGGATGTCCATGCCGTTCGAAAAACGGGTGAAAAATGATTTAAAATGAGAGAGTTATGACCGTCGGAAGATTGGGGGTTGAATCTGTGAATTCTGCAGCTTTTAACTTAGAAAATTTTTAGCAGAATAACCCTCCGCGCGTAGGCGCACTTGGCGCGTGCGCACCATTCTTCCAGGAAGCACCATCCACGCGTGCGCGTGGTGTGTGCGGGCGCGTCGATGCGCTGCGCCATATGCCCAACTATTCTCCAGATAGTTGTGCCAGAATTGTGCCAGTTTTGTGCCTGGGCGCAAGAGCACGCGTGGCTGACGCTTGCGCGCCGTTTGGATATTTTTCAACCCGCACGTTCGCGCGTATGACGCTTGCGCGTCGATGAGTTTTTGGCCATCCGTGCGTGCGCGTGGAGTGCGCGTACGCGTGGCCCTGTTTTCATCTCAAAGTTGATTTTTGAGTTTTAAAAGCCAAATTTCATACTTCTAAGCCTCCGATCTCACCACTTATATCTTAAATCATTATGATATGCCTAGCATGAGGAAAAGGGCTAGTGAATGTGGTAACTTGCGAGTGAAGCAAGGGAAAAATGAATGATCAATGAGGATCAAAGATGATTATGTGAGATGCGGAGAATGGCGGTGAAAGTGCTTGTTGTGCCATGGGCCGAAGGGCCGTAATTGTTAATGAATTGGCTGGTTATGGATTTAACCGTGAGCCGGATGGCTAGATTATTGCCGTGTTACGGTGGAGCCATGATTATGGCTAAGTATATATGCATATATGCTGTTGAATGAATTGTGAATGTTTGCACTTCCACCATCGGAGATGAGGGTTTCCCTGGGAGGAAGCAGTGGCTAGCCACCACGTGCTCCAGGTTGAGACTCGAAGCTCTTTTGACCCTATGTCGTAAGTGTGGCCAGGCACTGTGAAAGACCCGGATGAGCTCGCCCCCGTAAATATTCACCAGTGAGGGTGATGGATATGGATCATGATTATGATCAAGTTTATGATGAGTATAACTCGAGTTGGGGATGCGCGACAGAGGGACAGTCCAATGGTTAGCTACCAGGACTTGTCGGGTTGGCTCTATAACCGACAGATGATATCATCAGCCACTAGGGACAGGCATGCATCATAAGCATACTACATGAATTGTTTGAGATTGCCTATTTGACTGCATATTACTTGCTAATTGTCTAAATGCCTTATCTGCTCCTATTTGTAAATCTCTTGTCTGATATAACTGTGTTTGCTATATTATACTCCTGCTGGTGGTTGGGAGGTCTGAAGGAATTGGAAAGGGAAGTATTAGTTAGACTGAAGAATCTTTAGTCAGTTACCACTTACGGTTTAGTTTGTTTATAAGCTTTGATATTATCTGGAGGAAGTTCTAGGATTGCCTTCGGCTTTCCTCTATTATTATGTATTATATATGTGGAAGCTTTTACCGTGCTGGGGACCTCTGGTTCTCACCCATGCGGATTTTGTGGTTTTCAGATGCAGGACGCGAGGCTTCTCGTTGAGGCATGCTGGAGACTTCTGGATTAGCGAAGATCCTTTGTTCTCGGGACTCTGTTTTGGGTTATATATCTTGTTTAGATACTTTTATCTCCATTAAATAATACAAACTGTGATGACTCCTCTTATAGGAGGTTTTGGAAAATAGGTTTCTGTATTTGTGTCCTTTTGGGTTTTCCTTGGGGTTTTCCTTATTCGGACCGGTTATCTTCGCAGCCGGATTTTGAGTCTTGATATTCCTGTTTTTGACACTCCTTTGTATATATATGATCTCGCGTTAGCTTATCCCTGTTCGTTACGTTATCGATCGGAGTGTTGCGCTTTTGAGTTACGGTTTTTGTTTACCCCTTTTTCTACAAAGGCTCCTAGTTATAATCAATTATTCATACTACTAAACGTACTAAATTTTGGTTTTAGAGGTTGTAATACCTTGCCATCTCTGAATTATGACTTAAGCATAAGACTCTGTATGGTAGGGTGTTACAGTGACCCTTTAAAATAGTGACTATTGCTAAAAAAGTAGTAATAATTTATCAATGATCACTGTTTTTAACTTTATATTACGGTTTGTAACCATAATCTCTTCTAATGTCATTATAACTAAATAGTTACCATAACTTTATGTTACTATTTATGAACTAATGGTACGGTTTGTAACTATGTTATTCTCTTCTAATGTAACCATGATGACTCAAAGATCATTCCAAAAGTATGTGTAAAACAGTAACTTATGTCACTCTTATTTCTCATGTAAATTTTTTTTAAACAAATAATTAGAACATTATTTTTTTCTTCCTAACTTCCCATACCATTTACCCATAGCTTTTCTCAAAAATATAGTAATATTATATATATTTTCAATGGTTTTACATGTACATAGTTTTTCTCTTCTTTGTAAGCTACATTTTATATTCAGTTTGCATTATTGTTATAAATAAGCTACTTTTTTAATTCAGTGAACTCAAGAGGCAAACAATACAATAAATTATTCTAAAAGAATATTTTTCTACAATGAGAATTCTTTGTTTTATTTAATTTGTTTATGTTGAGAATCAATCTATACCTCTTAGTATATAAATGGGACACAAACTAAGCTACAAATATTCTAGTTAACTTGATGAGAATCATATAGAATATAATAATAAGATTAGGAATGATTTAACTCTGTATATAAAGTCGAATTAATCATAACTTTGTGATTGCAAGCCAAAAGAGAAGAAATACACTAAGAGACTGTTGGGTCATCATGGGGAACTCTTGAACATCGAAGAGATATCGAGAAAAAATCAAGAGAATATAAGATGAGAAGACACTACATCTAACTCAAAAACCTTAAGGTAATAAATAAATGAGTCTTTCATCTTATAAACTCCTTACTCTTTTTTGTTTTCTTTGATGTGAGACTAACTTCATACACTTCTCACACTTGTAACATTAACAGAGACATTTATGGCCAAGATCAATGTGACAAATGCACTAGCAATAATACTTATAACCGGAGTGATTATTTATTTGGTCATTATTACTGAATTTCAAGACACTCTTCTTGAAAGGCCCTTGAGTCTATCACATTATGATTTTTCATCTGATGAGATACAACTTCAAGCGTGTATTAACAGATGTCGAAGAATCTTTCCTAACCATAGAGGGAAGGAAATTGAATGCATGAACAAGTGTCGTCAAATGTTTGGCTAGTACTTTAGTTTGCTCAATGGAGTTCTATGGAATGTATCTGAAAATTAAATAGTGTTCTAGTGTACCATGTATTATTCCTTGTATTGAGCCTCTTCGATCGATGATGTAGCTGAACTATTTCCTCATTATTCGCCATTTTGGGTTACAAATGGTGTATTTCTTTTTTTTGGGTTACAAATGGAATTGCGCATCCACATTGCATTATTACTTAGGCGTATCCCTTATATCATATATAACTTATAGAGAAAAGTTCAAGATCAACTTAATTTATTATTTTTTTGTTAGTATTTTTAATTATCAGTCTATTATTTTTTATTTAATAGTTCGATAATATATTTTTAGTCTATATCTTTTATTATTAACTAACTATTGGCAAAAAATAAAATTTACTAAAATTTTAACATTTCTGTAACTTATATATAAAATGAAAAACAAAATATCTTTTAATGCACAACACTTTGTATTATGACCAAGCTAAGGATGGGGATCATAGACTAGCACTTTAGTAGGTAGCCTTCAGGTTGATTCTTAATTAACAAGACTTGTTTTCAGTAATTTGTAGCAGTTATGTACTCTGCTTCAATAATTTATGGAGCAACAATATTTTGTTTGCTGTTTTTCTAAATGATATAGGATTTTTCAAAGAAACAACAATTTTTTTTAGAGGTGTAAGTTATCGAGCTAGATCAAAAATTATCATAAAATCGAATTGAAATTTATAATAATCAATCCAAAAATCGAAAAGACTAATTTTTACAATTTTACCCTTTAACCTAATATCAAAATTGCTAACCCTAAGTGAGTGATTCACTCACGCAAAACGCAGTGTCTCCCTTCCTCGTTTTTCTTTTTCTGAATCTCAGAATCTCCCTCCTCCCTCCATCCGTAGAGTCATAGACCGTAGCGCTTCCCTCCCTCCTCCTCTATGCGTAGCGCTCTTTCCTCCATCCTTCTCACGTAATCCGCAATGGTGACGCGTTTCTCGTTGCGCCGTCACGAGTCCCAACCGTAGAATCTTCTCTGTTGCCAAGAAGCTTGAGCCGTCACCAAGCAACCCTCTCTGTCGCTGAGAACCCTATGTCGTCTCCAATTAACCGAGAACCCCGCGCCGTCATCAAGCCCTCTCTTGCAATTCAACAATGTCTTCTTTGGAAGACAATATATTCACCAATTTTTAGAATAAAATTTATTGTTGTTGCTGGTTCTGTACTTCACTGGCTCTATTTGTTGTTGTTGCTGGTCTAATTTGTTGAGTTAAATTTGTGTTATTGTTGCTGATTTACTGGTCCTAATTTTTAATTAGATAATAATTTGTTGTTGGTCCTAATTTTCGGTGGCTGGTACTATGAAAATTTGTTACTATAACTTGTTGTTACTGTTTGAGAATAGATTTGTTGTAATTCTTGTTGTTTGATAACAAATTTTTTAGATAATAATTTGATGTATGTTGTTGTGCGTTTGTTATGTTTATATGTATGCAGTCAGCAAGCAATGAACAGGCAAAGACAAAGACATTAGAGTGCTTAATAACTATAAAAGTTCTTTAACTTCAAAAATAGTAGAGGCATTGATTTGCACACAAAATTGGCTTCGTTCTTCTTCAATGACAACTGATTTTGAGGAACTTATTGAGGAGTTTGAGAAACTAAAATTAGATATGCAAAAAAAATTGAAGTTTCTTTCATAAATTATACGCATTGCTTTATAGTTTATAATTTATATTATTTTTTGTTTTGTTTTGTAGAAATTGCACCAATCGAAAAAAATGATAATGAATCTGGTGTGAATTATTCAAATTAATTATGGTGACTGATTTTATTGTTATTTAGTTCTAAAGTGTATTTGTTGATTTGTAGTTTGGTTTTAGGACGGTGTTTATTAGACATTTTCATGCGTTTGTTTTATATTTAATTATGTGTATTTATTTTATGTTTAGTTATTGAGATAGTTGAAATTGCATTAAATTTGAATATAATGTACTTTTATTATTTTAAGTTTATTAACTATTTTAAACCTCATTTTATTGTGATTAATGACCTGTTTAATTAGAATTTATAAACTGAAAAAACTAACTGAATTAAATGGCTTTTGATTCAGTTCGGTTTAATTCAATTGATGTAAAAATAGCAAACCAATTGATTGATGCTAAAAAAGAACCGATCAAATCAATTTGATTGATTTTTAATCTAAAACCGAGCCAAAACACCTCTAATTTTCAATTATGTTTTTATCAATCTAGCTATTTAATATATTAAAATTATTATTATAGGGATAAGTATTGTTTTGGTCCCTAACGTTGAGGCTCAGAATCGAAACCGTCCCCAAGGTAATTTTTTATTTAGAATCTTCCTTAATGTTTTTTTTTTCATATTAAAATCGTCCAATGTAACAATAATTTTTTGTTTTGGTATTTTTGCCAGAGACAAATACTCAGGCAAAGACGTTTAAAACGTGATGTTTAATCTCACTCGTTGAATAGATTATAATATATTAGATTTTTGACACGTGACATAGATTAAATGAGTTATATTCTTAAAATTATTAATTTGACCTTGATACCAATTTTTTAATTTGTTTACAATTTAAATTTTTAATGAAAATTTTATTAGAGATTTGCTTTATTTATTATTATTTTTTATAAATTTTATAATACTAATTTTTTTTATTTAATTATCATTTTAATATTTTATTCGATCTTATCACGTGCATGGCACGGATAATTACACTTGTTATTTCTAGAAAAATTAACATCTATGTAACCCATGATCTCAATATTAGTAATACCCTTTTAGATATCTCAAAATTCTCTCAACAACAGTAATTTTTTTGTTTATATTAGTAACTTGTAGCGTTTTGTATAACGAAAGGACACAAACTATGTTTGAGAAACATTCTAATTCTATAACAAGGAATATTTTAAAACCTATATAAATTCTAGTGTGTAACAAAAAGGTGATTTAAGAGAGAAAAGAACATAGAATTATATGGCCAAGACTAGTGTGATGCATGCAATCATATTATTGATGATTGGAGTGCTTATTTGTATTGGCAGTGCTAAATTTCATGAAAATATTCCTATGAAATCTTGGGCAACTCCATCTTATTATATTATTGCAGGAGGAAGAGGAAGAACTGCACTAGGAAAGTGTACCAAGTATTGTCGAGATGAGTATGCAGAAGATCTAAGAAAGACAAAAGAGTGCATTAAGAAATGCGTTGTCCTTGAATGTGAGGAACGCCATGGGAATGATCCAAGAAAGAAGAAAGAATGCATTAATAAACTTTATGCTAGGTTCACCCAAATAATAAAAAAATAAGCATATACAAGTTGTTGTGAATTTTTTTTGAAATTCTTAATTTTATAATTCCTCGTATTTTATTATTTTATATGAATATTTGATGTGATAATTTTAATTTCTCCCTCTTTTATGTTGAGAGAGTACTGAATCATCTATAAAGTATCTAAGATATTCACCTACAACATAAGACACATTAATCGTGAGAAATTTAAGCAAAATAGGGTAAACTACAAAAAAAACTATTTCCAAATTATCAAATCATTGATGAAAAGTATCCTTTAAATTTGTTAACGACCAAAATATTTTTAAAAAATTTATAAAACACAATAAAAATACTAAACCGTTAAATATATATTCACAACATAGGTTTAATTATTTAGAGATCAAATTTTAATGGATTTTTTTAACTTTTTTTATAAATGACTAAAAAATAATTTTAAAAATGAAAATAAAATTTAGAGAATAATGTATTATGGTTCCACTTTAATTTTTGTTTGCATTTTTTAAATACTTATCCAAATATTTTGACAAAATTTTGGATAAAATACAGTTTATCAAATACAAAAATTATTTGGCATTAATAAAAATATATTTTTTATTTTTCTCACATTTTAAAATATCTTGAAAGCATTTATGTGAATTAATTCTTGGCCTGTACAAAGTATATCATATCACCATGCATATGCTAAAATTAATCCTTTTATGTAAGTTTCGTCCAACAAAAAAAAAAAAAAAAAAAAAAAACTTTCATATGAGTTACTAGTATTGATATTAATATACATAATGTATGTAAAGTTTTTTAATTTGAGCAGTATGTTCCAAGAAATCTCTACCTCTGAAGAATATAAAATATTCACTTATGCTAACACTTAATATATGATATCTATACTATATGTTGGTGACTTCCAACAGAAAGCATTTGAATTTAACAGATTATCATTTGATTTTGTTACATTATTTCTTCTTTTTATTTTTTTTTGGTGGTATTGTGTACATTATTTCTTCTATTTAGCGAGTTAAACCCTAAAATGGTCTCTGAAATTGACGTCGTGTACTGAAATCGTCCCTGAGATTTCAATTGCACTAATTACGTCCTTAAGATTGAGAAAAGTGCACCATATAAGTCCCTAACCCATTTTCCCTTAACGACGTGATGACATGGCTGAATGACGTGGACGGTAAGTAACACATGTCACTCCATGATTTGGCCACATGTAATGATATAATGATGTGGTGATCAGTGACACGTGGCATGCTGATGTGGATAGTTGTGCCATGTGTCACAATGTTATTTGGCCACGTGTCGCAACAGTATTCGTCCACATGTCATCCATTATGTCATCATTATAGATGCACCAAATTAGTCCCTCACTTTGCATTTAGTGACTCATTTTAGTCTCTGAAATTGAATGTCTTACACCAAACTAGTCCCTTCACCAATTTTTTCTCATTTTTTTTAAATTTAAAATTTTCAATATCTTAAATGCACTAATTTCAATTCTATTTTTTCATATATCGTTTAAATACAAGTACTTTCATAAAAAATTTTAAAATTTTAGTTTTAATTATATAATTTTTTTAATAATTTAACATTGATAAATTTTGTAATATATAAGTATGTTATTATAAAAAAATAATTATATGATTGATTGGACATATTTTTTTTCATAAAAAAATATGTGCTTTTAACAAGAAATCAATAATTAAAATATACATTTTTTTATTCTTATGAAATACACGTTTTCGTTATGTGTAAATGAGTTAGATTGAAGGTACTTCAAGCACTATCACTATCATCTTTGACCTCTACAGTCTAAACGAAAGAGGTCGGAGATGGTAATGAGGGAAGCTTGAAATGCCTTCACGTCAACTCCAAGACGTCGGTTATGGGTATTCGCAAGAGGAAAAAATATTTTATAAAAGCATTGAAAGAGGTCGGAGATAGTAGTGAAGATGCTTGAAATGCCTTCACGTCAACTCCAAGTCGGCGGTTAAGGTATTCGTAAGAGAAAAAATATTTTATAAAAGCACTTTTATTTGAATAACATGTGAAAAAATAGAATTGAAATTAATGCATTCAAAAATATTGAGAATTTTGAATTTATAGAAAAAATGAGAAAAAATTGGTGAAGAGACTAGTTTGGTGCACGACATTCAATTTCAGAGACTAAAATGAGTTACTAAATGCAAAGTGAGGGACTAATTTGGTGCATCTACAATGATGACATAATGAATAACACGTGGACGAATACTGTTGCAACACGTGGCACAAACGGACACGTGGCCAAATAACATTGTGACACGTGGCACAACTATCCACATCAGCATGCCACGTGTCACTGGTCACCACATCATCATATCATTATACGTGGCTAAATTATGGAGTGACACGTGTCACTTATCGTCCACATCATCTAGCCATGTCATCACGTTGTTAAGGAAAAATGGGTCAGGGACTAATATGATGCACTTTTTTCAATCTTAGGGACGTAATTAATGCAATTGAAATTTCAGAGACGATTTCAATGCACGACGTCAATCTCAGGAAGCATTTTGAGGTTTGACTAATAGTAATACAATAATACTAATAGCCCTTTAAGGTCAAATTAAACCCATTGAAGTCTTGGCCCAAGGTGATGAATAATCCATGACATGGAAAATTGGTCAGAATTTTAATTCATGTTGATGATAGGGCTTATTATAATACATATGCGACGATAGCAAGTTAAGAACACAAGAAAATGAAGTACTTTTGGTCAGCCATTTAATAATTTAAAAAAAAAATTTATAGTTTATTCGAACTAAATATTTCAAAAAGTATATCTTAGTTTTGAATTTTTCTTTTATTGCACCAGATGTTATCTGATTTATTCCTAAGACAATATTTTTGTTTATTACAAATTCATTCATCAAATTGAAATTTAAATCATTCATCCACCAATGAAAATATTTAAGCACTTCAAAAAATAATAGAAAGTGACTCACGTTGCTCATTTAACAATCAAAACATGTTAATAAAAATTTTGTGAAAAATAATATTTTTGACATATAGATATATAATTGTGAAAAATAATCTTTCCTTCTTTTTAATTATTGACCATCAAAAATGGTTTACTAGAAAAGTTTGAGAATATTTTTTTTATAATACTACTTTTTTTAATATTTATTGACCATAAAAA
>NC_029792.2:119210864-119212804 GCF_000816755.2 Arachis ipaensis
ACTTTACCATATATAATTATCAATAAAATCAAATAAGATCTTTGTAATTTTAATTATTAATCATAATTCAAAACTAATACATCATAACATTTGAACAATCATCATGCTCAATATATGTTGGTTTTAGTTATATATAATTAAAATAGGATGTTCAATTTATTAGGTATGCAAATGATTATTTTTATCTTTAAGTAGATGGTTATTTTTACTATGAATGAGCGACGCCAGTAGCGGCGTATGACAAGCCAAGCAGCGACGGTGAAATGGGATGATTATTGATGAAGGTGGGGTAGCAGCCGATTGAAAAAGAAAAGAGTATTTGAGTGAAATGCTTTGATAAATTAGAATTTGAGATGGTTATTTTTTTATTTAGTTAATTTATAGAGTGTTTTTAATTTTTATATGTATTTGGACTAAATCTGTAACCCACTATTCACATGGTTTAGATTTTTTATTATCACTCTAACGAAATTCGATGAAAAAACATACAGAGAGACTACGTTATATCACGGAAGCAGCGAATAAAAACCAAAATAAACTATCTTTGTTTTTTTTAAGAGATTGTAATATCGTCATTCAAAAAAATATCAAGAACTGGGTTGGGAGTTCACTCCTCTTTCTTACCTTGTTTTCTTTATTTGTTAAATAATACCTCTTCAATAATTATTGAACCCTCAAAAGTCAGAATTTAGAAACACCTACTAACAAGTGAGAAATGCTTCCAACCATTTATCCAACTGTAGTTTATTATTTATTTTTGGTGCAAATTAGAAACTAAATCCCATAATAACAAAATTGTTTATACCTTCTCTACTCTTATCTTGTTTCTTGTTTTTCTTCCTCGGTACTAACTACTGTTACTACCTTTCGAATTTCAACATTCTTTTCAATAATAATGTTGGAACAACACAAGAAGAGGCAAAGATTCCCTAAAAATATATAAAACCACAATGCTCAAATTCTTACAAGTTTATCTTGAATTTCTTCATTATATTTTGTTTTATTTTCTTTCGGTACAATGAAATCTGTTTAACAACATTTCATATTTGATTATATCTGTTTTTTTATTTAAAACAATTGTAAAATAAATATATTCATTAAAACGGAATATTTAATTCTATATGTGCTACAGAAGGTACAGCCTCTCGAGTCTAGTGTGCCAAACAAAGTGAAGCATGCATTAACAAGAGTCAACAGGAAATAAATATTAAACAAAGAAAGCCTAATATTTATTTGTATCTATTGCTTTATTAAATTTGACACTATTATATTAGGATAGTATTAAAATTAGATTTAATTATCATGTATGTTAATTTTTATAATTTCACTAAATTTTTGCTTACATCTTTAAAGTTTAAAAGTTTGTAACTGAGTTTTTATATTAGATAAAAATTGGTAAGTAAATTCTTACTAGTTATTATTTTTTTTTAAAAAATAATCCTAAAATATTTAATTTTATAATATTTCATAATTCTTGCAACATCAAATACAAAAATAAATATTTCAAAAAAGTTATACTTTTTAACAAAAAATAGTTAAAAAAACTTAATTAAAAGTTTTTATTTAATATAGGAATTCAATTAAAAAAGCTTTAATTATAAAAATTTGATCAAACTATAAGAATTAACAGAATAAATATTAAATCTAAAAATTATTTTATCAAATTTGACCCACAAAAAATATAAAATTGTTGTGTTAAAATGATACTTGATTAATGAACCTATTTTAATATTACATTTCAAACTTATCTTTGAGTTAGGCCTAGTTTGATAAAACTTTTACTTATTAAAAGTAACTTATAAAAACTAGTTTTTAAAAGATAGTTTTTTAAAAAATGTAACATTTATATTTGGTAAATCAAATTAAAAATGATTTTTAATAAACACAAGTAGCAACAATTACGTTTGGTAAAATAATTTTTAATATTTAAAAATACTATA
>NC_029792.2:119212842-119213268 GCF_000816755.2 Arachis ipaensis
ATAAATTTAAGCGTTAAATTTAAAAATTAGTTAATATATGAGGTTATATTAGACTTTTAAATTTTAAAAAGTACAAGTGAACTTTGAAAAGCTCCACCTTAAGTACTTTCAAAAGTACTCCGATCTTTTAAAAGTTGCAAGTACAAGCACATGGTCTTTTTTTATTTACCAAACACAAAATGAAATACTTATGCTTTTAAAAAGCACAAGCACCTTTTCGAAAAGTTTTACCAAATCAAGCCTTAGCACATTGCAATTCCTACCGTATTAGTTGAAAAAAGTTTATTTGTTATGATATTTTAAATGATTTTTAATTAATAACATATATAAAAAAAGATATTTAATTGTATTGATAATAAAAAAATTATTTAATATTTTTAAAATATAAAATAAAAATATAAAACTTTTAAATAGTATTTTATTATT
>NC_029792.2:119213386-119224521 GCF_000816755.2 Arachis ipaensis
ACTATTTTTTTGTACGGTGTATAATGACAGATTTTTTATTTAAAATAAATAAAATAAATGTATTAATTATTAAAATAAATAATTATAAAAAATATTATCGAAATTTGTTTTCTGATTTTATCTTGTTTCAGTGTAAACGAGATAAATTTGCACGTATTTCATTTACATTGTAATAAGATAAGGCTGGTATAAGTGAGTCAGCCTTATCTCGTTTACAGTGTAAAGGAGATAAGGCTGGTACGCGAGTATACATAGATGTCGTTTACAGCGACGTTATGGGCCCCAGTTTAAACTTTTCGACCACTTTCTCCTCTCTTTTACCCATTTCTGACCTTATCATCGAGCAATTGGAAGATGGCTCACGCAGATGTACGTGATCGGGATATCAACAGGCTGAATGCGACATGGCACTCCGCTGGGATAGCCAACTTTGCGGTTAGTTCTATTATCTTGAATTTTATGTAATCACATATATGTATAGCTATGGTTAGGGTGCTTGCCACAAACTAGAATATAATTTGTATTATTAGGAATAGGTCACTGATAGAAATTAGTAATTCTAGAAATGTGGTAATCATTTTTTGATAATTAAGTTGTTAGCTATATAATTATTAATTTAGAGTTTAAATGTTGGGTAGATCTTTTCTAATAGTTATGTTTAGTTTATTGGTCACACATTTCTCAATTTATTAATTTAGTTAGTAACTATCCAAGTTTGACAACTAGGTTATTAAGTTAAGCCAAAGTTTGATAGTTAGATTATTAATTACTTTATTGTGAGGCTGTATATGTTAGTTAAGAAAGTACATATTAACAAAAAATGACGTGTCAGTATAAATTCAGTTAGTACATACGTGTAAAATTCTTTTAAGAAAATATGTGGAATAGTCAAGACAGTTTGATATGTTGATGATCTATACAAATTTTAAATTTTTAATAATTGTGAAATATTTTTCTTTGTCAGAGGCCTCGCCTACTCCTGTCCCGGTGAGTGTCACACGTGCTTCCTCCACCCGACGCTATCATCCCGTATCTGAGGGAGGCGGGATTCCGCAGCATGGTGCCTCTCAGGAATTTCACTTTCGACAACTCCCTGATTACGGTGTTCGTCGAGCGATGGCGTCCGGAGACCCACACGTTCCATCTACCGTGGGGTGAGGCTACTATCACCCTGCAGGACGTGGCGTACCACCTTGAACTACGCGCACACAGGGACCCAGTTGGGGGGTGCTTCCGTGACTTCTTCAGGTGGTACGGCACGGAGACGTGAGAGTTGGTGGAGAGGCTGCTCGGTGCCAGGCCTCCAGTGGTTCCATAGCAGGGGGCTCAGAGGAAGTAGTCGTTCTCGCTGAAGTTTGTATGGCTGCGAGACCATGTCCACCGCATGCCATCGACAGATGACACGGAGACACTCCGACAGTATGCGAGGTATTACATCTTGTTATTCATCGGAGGCTACCTGATGATGGACAAGTCGAACAACTTGGTCCATCTACATTGGCTCCCACCCCTTCAGGACTTTGGGCGGTGTCGTGCGTTGTCTTGGGACTCAACGGTACTTGCCTAGACATACCATTCACTGTACTCTGCAGCACACCGAGGCGCCACAAACATCGCCGACTGCACTCTACTGTTGATGTCCTAGATATACCAAGAATTTTCTCAGTGGTGTCCACCTGACAGAAAAATTTTCATGTATCCTATGGCTGCGAGGTAACAATTGTTTATGCCTTGCTCATGTTTTGAATTTGTAAATTGTTAAGACATTCATTAATATGAACTCGTGTAATTCTTGAACTTGGTGTCAGGTTGGTAGGATTGCCGCAGCAGAGCAGAGACCAGCATGAGGCGAGAGTTCTGCGATGACGTTGAGCGATAGACCAGCTCCGTTGGGACGAGGTTGGCACTATGATTAAAATGACCAGCCTTTTATTTTAGTCGTTTATATAGACTTTGTTGTTTAAATAAACGAAATAAAAGTATGTAGTTACTGAATTGTGTTTTGGTCCATTATTACTTTTTCGGATATCAATTATTTATTTATTGTATAACTATTGGTTCAATTTGTGTGGACGCCGTATGATGACCCTGCGGACCTGGCTCTGTACCGCACGTGGTTTGTAGAGGAGGCAGATTGGGGGACATGGATGTCAGTCATCCCCTCGTCTGCTTAAACATTATCGAGTTTCATGAGGTTGACCGGGTGAAGCGCCAGTTCAATGGAGAGCAGCCAGTGCCTGGCACCCCAGTCAACGTCGATGGGTTCCTAACCTCCACAGGCCGGGACAAGGATGTATGGTGGCCTGAGAGACTTGCTGAGTGGTGCGATGGCTGGACGAGTCGTTTTGAGGAGGGCCGCAAGATCTCTATTCAGTATTGTGTTGACTATAGGCCGACCCGGGAGTATTAGGATTGGTGGCAGGACTCTTGCCAGGTTAGGCACCTATCAGGCGAGGACGTACTCAATGATCCGAGACTAGTCGATTTACCTGCTGACGTAGCCTACTGCCAGCCAACCGAGGGACGTTCTCCACCTTCCCTAGGACATCTCTGATCGGCGTAGGCATGCGAGGGAGGTCAGGGATAACACCCGGCGTCCTACTAGGAGGGAGAGGGGTGCCAGAGAGCGCGGATCAAGTGAGGGGGTTAGGCAGGAGAGGGTCAGGCCTCGCTAGGATCGATTGGATGTAGAGTCAGACGAGGAGGCGGAGTACGACAGACATGAGGACCATGGAGACATCCCCGCAGGAGGCGACCATTCATTCCCACCGCCACCTCCTCCACCTCCCGCACCACGTGATCCATCTGGTTCAGGAGGTCAGCAGCATCGGCCCATCTGGGATGCCTCACCACCCAAATGGCATGATGCTGGCCCATCCAGCAACTATCAGAAGGAGCAGACAGTTGAGGAGATATTCTTCGAAGATGTATTTTAGCTTCATACCGCTGGCCCTGCATCGATGGAAGGAGCGGAGTGTCGGGAAGTTTCATCACCCATCAGCTCCAATGCAGACTTTCGCTTGGATGCCAACAGATATCTTCCGATGCTTTTTCGTCATACGGGCAGGGGTGAGACCCGGTGCCCAGTACGTGACTCCACCGTCAGTGGACTATGGTCGCTTACTTACTACATCCCGTCCTCAGGTGACACCCTCTGCAGCTCCATTGCCTCAGCCTCATTCTCAACTACACCAGTATGCCCCCGTTCCTTACTCCAGAGGCTACTACGTCCCACCTCTCCCATTGCCTCCGCAGCAGCCACAAGATCATTCTGCTCATCCCCACCCTCATGCAAACCCTCGACTCAGCCGACCTCAACGCCAGACACAGCCTCCCCCATGTGGGACTGGACATCGGCTCCTTTATCAGGATCCCACCACCGATGATGTCTTATAGTTTATTATGTAGAGTATGTTGTTGTTAATTTTATGTACTAGATTATGAATGATGTATTGTAAAATTGATGCTTGTATGACTTGTTAATGTATAGTACTTTTGTGTGTATTTTTTTGCTGTTATTTGGTTTATTAAAAAAAAACTGTTAGAAATATATGTGAAGAATGCTAAGGATTGCACATTTTTTTATAGCAGTTGAGAATTTGTCTTATAATATCTCGTTTACACTGTAAACATCTTAATTTAACATGTATTTCGATTACAGTGTAGATGAGATACATATAAATTTATCTCGTTTACACTATAAACGAGATAAAATTGGAGAAGAAATTTTGATAATAATTTTTATAATTATTTATTTTAATAATTAATATATTTATTTAATTTATTGACTCATACTTTTTGAGAATATTTTTTTCTTGTTTTTATCTTTTAAAAATACATTTTTAATAGTATGCTCTTAATATAATTAAAACTCTTGCGTATGAGCTTACGTCAAATTATGTATATGTTTCTTCCACGGCAATAATGCACCAAGTACATAATGTTTTTATTATAATTTTTTGACCGTCATAAAAAAAAAAGGACCATCAAGCCTTATACGTGGATCTCCTTAGTCCTAGCTCCCAAATTTCATGAAATAAATAACGGGAAATTATCACCTTTAACCCTATGACCCTTCAGTTTGAATGGAAAGCTCTAAAATAAAGTTTTTAATATCGGTTCATCTAGGTAATTAATTAGAATACTAATAAATTTGATCTAACTTTTTAAATTTAAAAAAATGCACCGCCGTGTCTTCACTTCTCTTCCACAAAAAAAATTCAAAAATCTAACAAAAAAAAAATTTAATAATTTACGTAAAAAAACATTTATTTATTAAAAAAAACATCTAAAACTCTATAGAAGAAACATATAAAAAAACAGTTAAATAAAAAAAAAGAATGCACTCCCTCGAAATTTAAGAAAGAAACATCTAGTAATCCACATAAAAAAATTATGGAAAAAAACATTAATTTATTTAGAAATAAAAAAAAATATTTAAAAAAATTTAAAAATAAAAACAAACACGCACTATGAGAAGGCGTTGCGTTCGTGAGGGAGCACTACAAGAAAAACGCTGAGAACTGTCAGGTTTACTATCGAATTCAGCATCGATGGTTACTGGCAGATTTAGTGGCAAGTTTTGTGTCGGATACAAGGTAGTTTAGAGTTTTCGAAAATGTTTACCATCAGATTTGACATTCTGACGCTAAATCCGACGGTAATTAGTGGCACAAAATATGATTTTGCTGGCGCCACAATTACCGGCGAAGTTACCGTCGAATTTTGCCGACGGTAAATTGATTTAATGAAACGTTGCATTTCACCAATTTACCGTCGGTAAACTGGTTTAAAAATCAAATGCGAATCCTTCCTCCCTCACTTGTCCGAGTTCATTTTCTCGTGCTGCCGGCGTTGCCGTCACCTGCCAGAGCCTCTGGTGCCACCGCCGTTGGATGTTGTCGCTGCTGGAGCTGTCGGTCACTGCTGGGGAGGTTGGGAATGGCGCCACTGTTCTAGGTGGCCACTACCGTCAGTGTCGCCGTCACTACTGGTACTATCAATGCTCCAGCATCCTGCAGCCACCATCAAAGATAAGTTTGACATAGTTTTTTAATTTTATTAAGATTTTTATGTGAGTTTAGAGTTTTTTTTGTTAAATAGCTTATGAAATTATTGATTAAGTTAGTGTAATGAAGTTTGTGATTAGGATTTGGTATATTTTTTTTACTATTTTTCAGATTTTTTTTTGTGACTTTACAGTTTTGTTAGGTATTTTTTCAAATTGTTGATTAAATTATGGTAATGGAGTTTGTGGTTAGGGTTTGGTTTGTGGTTTTTAGTTTTCACAGTTTTTTTCTGAGTATAGGACTTGTTTATGTATTTTATTATCAAATTATTGATTAAAATAGGGCAATACAGCTTGTAATTAGGATTTCTTATGTTAATTTAATGTAAATAGAAATTATAATTAAGTTAATGTAGGTTAAGTAGGGTGAGATTAATAGTGTTCGACTTTGTGTTGTTTGTTGAATTAATTAGTTTCACCTTGTGAGTTGAATAAGTTTTCTTTTTTATTAGGACGGTGCTATTTCTCTCAGATTAATTAGATTTTGGTTCTTCCGTATTTTGTGCATCTGTGTTTTAGATAGGTTTTCTATCTTTAACTATAATTAATTGTTTAAGTTTTATATTCGACTTACTTTTCCTAGGATAACGTTTTAGGACGAAAGTGGGAAAAGGTAGCGTAGATGCACCTTCTCAAAACCCTTGTTTGTTGAAAAATTGTGGAGTTATAAGGGGTTGCGCACTAGAGAGGTTAGGATTTGATATGTTATTGAATTTGTGTTTGTTCTAATATATGCTTGCACTTGTTCCCTTTGTGAAAATTGTTATACTTATTTGATGGATGTCTCTGAGTTAAGGGAAAGTTCTGGCGAGAGCAATTTGTTTTAAAACTTGTTTAGTTTGCAGAAGATTCTAATTATAGGGTATGCTTTACCGGATTTTGTAAAAACTTTAATAATTTTGTCTTGTCCGTCGAATTCTAGGGTGTGTGATTCAAAATGATTCCAAGTCATCGTCTATGGATGTATGATAGAGATAATGGGGGATTAAAACCTGAATTCTTTGAGGGGGTTGAGGTGTTTATTGGGAATGTGTTCAGCATGGAACCGTTTAGGTCTGAAGGGGTATCTAGGTATCCGTATGAAAAGGGCTGACTAAGTGGTTAGGACCTGCGGATATAACACTTCACCTTTACCGTAATGGGTTCAAGGATGGGTATTGCATGTGGAAGGAGCACGGAGAATTGGACGAACAACGAATTAATAGGCCTGGCTTGAATTTCAATAGGTCTGACTGTCGATCAACGAGTGTTTGGGTGGAAAGAGAACTAAACATGGAAGACATGACTTAGGCGGATAACCAAGAGAGATACAACGAGATAGTGTTTGATCCAACAGGTGTTTTGGAGCAGGAAAAGGATGAACAAGAGCCTAACCCAGAGGCAAAGATATTTTATCATCTGTTAGAATCTGCTGTGAGACCGTTGTTTGAGGGAAGCGTTCATGCAGAGTTGTCTGCATGTGTTAGAATGATGAGTATTAAGTCAAAATCAAATCATATGCAAGAGTCTTTTGATAAGTAGGCCACCCTTTGCAACAAAATGGTACCTGTCAGGATCTCTGGTATCTTCCAAAACCACTACGAAGTAAAGAAACTAGTTTTGAAATTAGGTCTAAATTCGTTGAAAGTTGATTTGTTGTTTGAATGGGTGTATGCTGTATTGCAAGGGGGATGCAGACCTAACTGAATAAAGATTCTGTAAATCACCAAGGTTCCAAGTTGAGAGAGAACAGATTGATAAACGCCGGTTAAAGAGAGTTCCAATGAAACGATTGTATGCATCGATGAGTTCGGCCCCTCACATGACCTAGCATAGTAACAACAAGAGAGATGATGGAATCATGACGCACCCATCACATGGAGAAGCCTGGAAGCAATTCGATCGGGTCCATCCTTTATTTGCGAGTGAGCCGAGAAATGTTAGAAATAGTTTTATGCTCTAACGGGTTCGCACTGAATTCCAATTTCAGGAACGCATACTTTTGTTAGCCTGTAGTCGTGATGCTGTATAACATGAGTCTAGAAATGTGCATGAAAGACCCGTACATGTTCCTAAATTGCATCATATCTGGTCCCAACAATCCAAAGGCCAAAATAGATGTCTTTTTGCTACCCTTGGTGGATGAGTTAATGAACTTGTGGATCCAAGGTGTCGAAACGTATGATATTTCGACAAAGACAAACTCCCAACTGCGTGCTGCATGGATGTGGATCATTAACGACTTTTCTGCGTACGAGATGTTGTCAGGTTGGTCCACTCAGAGCCGTCTGGCATGTCCCATTTGTATGGAGGATACAAAGGAATTTTGGTTGACCAATGGTTGTAAGAATTCGTGGTATGATTGCCATCGAAGATTCCTCGACATGGATCATCCTTTTTAGCGCAACAAGGACTCGTTCAAAAAGAATACAACTGAACACCAAAAGGCACCCGTGAAGATGAGTGGTAGGCAAGTTTGGCATCGTGTCAGTAGAATCCCAAAGATCATAAAAAACGGGGCAGGTTTGAGACCTCCAAAATATGGCAGGGAGCATAATTGGACTAAACAGAGTATATTTTGGGAGTTGCTTTATTGGAGAGATAAATTGGTTCGACATTGTCTTGATGTGATGCACATTGAGAAAAACGTGTTCGATAATATCATGCACACAGTAATGGACGATAAGCGAACAAAGGATAACGATAAGGGGCGGTTAGACTTGATGGACATTTGTAGGCGGCTAGATATGAACTTAAGGAGACTTGATAATGGGCAGTGGGATAAACCAAAGATGGTGTTCGCTCTAACAAAGGAACAGAGGAAAAATATTTGTTGGTGGATTAGGGATTGGGGTTTCTTGATGGTTATGTCTCTAACTTGAGCGGTTGTATAAACATGTCACAGGGTAGGCTTGCTAGGTTGAAGAGCCATGATTGTCACGTTTTCATGGAGTCTTTGCTTCCGGTCACGTTCAGAGAACTTCCAACCAACGTCTGAAAACTCCTCACAGAAATAAGTGAGTTCTTTAGGGAGTTATGTGCTACCAAACTTAACATTAATGATCTCATAGTCATGGACAAGAACATTCACATCATACTTTATAAGCTAGAGAGGATATTTCCTCCATCCTTTTTTGAAGTTATAGAACACTTAGCGGTCCACCTACCGTTTGAAGCATTAATATGTGGGCCAGTTCAATTTTGGTGGATGTACCCATTTGAGCCGATGATTGGTTCATTCAAGCGCACTATGAAGAACAGGACTCGAATTGAGGGAATCATCTGCGAAACATTGCTAGCTAAGAAAACATTCGTATTTTGCTCATTCTATTTTCAGTATCATATTGAGTCACATAGAATAAGGTTGCATGAAACGATGAGAGGGGAGAATCATTATCGGGTGAAACAACATACCCAATCTTTACTTCGGAAGAAGCTGCAATGGATGCAGGCAGTGACTACTGGTTAGAGCAGAAGGAGATCAATGCTGCACATCTGCATATGGTGCTTAACTGTGACCAGGGACGGATGCATTCATTGAGTAGTGGGGGAAACTGCCCCCAGTGAAATTTCAGAAATTACTTAGTAGTTCTTAGTAAAATATCTTAAATGCCCTCATTATATAATTTGTTTTGACCCCACCCCAAATCAAATCCCTAACCTTCTTTTTCCCCAATCTTCTTCATCTATTCCAGGCCTCCAGGCTTCGCACTTCGTAGCCTCCAGCCTTCGTAGAATCGCAGCCCGCACTCGGCACTCTTGTCTCCAGAGACCAGAGCTACTCCGCATCTCAGCCAGTGTCACGGCTCTCTCCCCGCTGACGTCTCCGGCTCTCCGCCCTCTTGTCTCCAAAGTCACTGCCGTGTCTCCACATCTCCGCGTTCCCTTTTGCCTTCTTCTTCATCGATCGACCGTCCTTCTTCTTCGAATACTGCAAATCTGCGATCCTCTTCTCTCTTTGGTTTTCACTCTTCACTCTTCAGGCTTCATCAGAGAACGCCTGCCTTTTGTCCTGCTGCCGCTGAACGCCGCACAGATCCGTCACTGGCTACTGCCTACTGAGTTCTACACTTTTGCTTTCTAGTTCCTAGAGTTCAGCTGTTCAAATTCAATCTTGGATTTTTTTTGGTACATTCATGAATCATGATTCACCGATCTGCAATTCTATGTATTCACTTATTTGTTTTATTGTTGTTTGATAATTGATTTAGTTGGTTTGTTAATTGTGAATTTGTGATTGAATATTTAAATTTGTTCTGATGTAATTGCAAGTTTAGTTTGATTAATTTGTTTGTTAATTATTTTTTAAGACTTAATTTGTTTTGATGTACTTGCAAGTTTAATTTATTAAAAATTCAGTCAATAATCAACTAATATTGATTTTGAATTTTTGGATGTAGAAATCTTCTGATGATTCCTTTTAATGATCTGATACACATTTGTTGATTAACATGAAGCATTCTATTTGTTGCATCAGATTTGGTATTTTTAATTCTTTCATAGCAGCTTGATTACCTTCCTTTTGATTGGAATTCACAAAATCACAAGCATCCTCTTTAAGCAATGATAAGGCAAAGAAATGAATGGCTGACAAGAGACTGAAAATTATTTTGTTGTGGTTGGAAATTTATTTAAATGACATATGTTTATCAATTTTGTATTTATAATTTTATATTTTAATTTTTAATTTGCGTAGAATTGTAAATTTTTTTATTAATTAATTAACTTAGATTTATAATTTTATCCATTAGTGTTTCTTCTTTTGAAATTAGCTTTAGTTTTGCCCGTAGCAACTGCATCAGTTGAAAGAACTTTTTCTGCTATGAACATCATAAAGAGTCGACTTCGTAATCGTATAGGAGATGAATTTTTAAATGATTGTTTAGTGACATACATAGAAAGAGAGACATTTGATTGTATTGATAATGAAAAGATTATTCAATCTTTTTAAAATATGAAACCTAGAAGAATGGAATTCTAAATTATTTGTTATTATTTTGAATTATTATTTTATTTTAATTTATTGGTTAAATAATTTAAAGAATATTCCTATTTTATGACATCATAGTATAATTATAAAAATTATTATTATATTATATATATTTTGCCCCCACTGAAAAAATTTTCTGGATCCGTCACTGACTATGACCAGATTTCACCGTACCTCATGTGAGTTTATTAAGTCCTCGTAAATATTGCAATCATTAACATTCTAACTTCTTAATGTAATCAAAATTTTTTTATCCTATTCTATCATATAAGTTATTTCAAGAGGCAAATCCTAATACGTCATGGAACAACTTTTCACGTTGGTTTAGAGAATACGTCAGCGTGCATCTATCTGACACAACAGATTCAAAACTAGTTGCACTTAGTTGGGCCCAATGAATAAGGCCACTAGCTACCCGATGTACAATATTAATGAATATCGGTTCCATAACTTACAGTGGTCGATAAGGAAGAAAACAGATAACACTGGAATTTGGGTTCGCGGAGATTCAGGAGGTGGTCATTCAGATTGATTTGGTGTGTTGCACAACATAATTGAATTAGAATATTTCTGACTTTCTGTCGCACTATGTACAAGGTGTGCGTATTTAAATGTGAATGGTATGATCCTAGCTCGCGACAAGGAACACAAAAGCACAAAGACTATGATATAAATGGGTATTGCTTTTAAAATTTTTATAAAAAAATTTAACACAAAACACATACCATAATCCTTAAAAAATTCTACAAAGTTTAATATAAGATATCATAATCTAAAATTTTAAACACAATTTAACATAATTAAATACAAATATGACAACTTATAACTTATATATAACGAAAGTATTTTAGTAAATTTCTCTTTGTAGAAATTTTGCAGATTCTCATGGGATGAGCACCTTCCTCTTAATACATGGAGATGGGTTCCTATCTCTGTGAAAATATCACTGAGTCCCCATTTAATTTTGTCGCGGATAATCGAACGATACTTGCTTTCATGAATATTTTTGTTATCCATAAATTCTTATATACATCATAGAAGAAAAATATTCTTTTATATTAATTTATAACAAAAAAAAATGTTAAAGAAAAGAGGAAA
>NC_029792.2:119224531-119239080 GCF_000816755.2 Arachis ipaensis
GGAAATTATAATAAAAAATAAACGAATAATTAATTGTCAAACAATATTGAGCAATATTTTTATGTGCAATAAAAGACTATACAATTTATCTAAAACTTTTAGCAAAATAATTTAATTTTTGTGTTAGACACTTAATTTTATATTATCACATAAAACAAAATAATTAATATTTAAATACACTATTTAAAAAATTATCTAAATATGTGAACTTAATTAAATAATTTAATTTTAATATACTCTCTCAATGTAAAATAATTTTATATGTGTATTTAATCACATAACTCCATGTTAATAAACATAGCTATATATTTTTAACATTGACCAAGTAAATTATCATAAAAAAATATATCAATATAAACTCATACATAACTAAATAAATCTTTTTATTGTCATTGTATCAAAAATAAAATCTTTGTTTAAAGCTATTCTTACGTAGCCCTATAAACTTGGATAAGCAAAAGCCCGAGAATTTTTCCTTATAAATATGTCCTTCCAAGTTCCAACTTCCAAAAGCATAAATCAATGACATGGAGAAGCCAACCCGGGTAGTTGTTATTCCAAGTCCAGGTTTCAGCCATGTTGCTTCAATCATTGAGTTTGCAAAAAGAATTGTGAAGCTCCCCAATGGCATCCATGTCACACTCCTTATTCCCACAATTGCCAATAACGGGTCTCCTTCAGAAGCCTCCAAAGCCATCCTTCAATCACTCCCTTCAACCATAAACTACACATTCCTTCCCCCAATCCACAACCAAGAGCTACCACAAGAGGCTCCAATAGCACTCACCGCACAAATCGTCGTCTCTCGTTCTCTGCCATCGATTCGCCATGCTTTGATGTCGTTGACTTCAACCTCTAGGCTTGTTGCAATTGTTGCTGACCTTTTTGCAATCGATGCACTTATTCTTGCAAAGGAAATGAACTTGTTGTCTTTTGTTTACTGTCCCTCAACAGCTATGACACTCTCCTTTTGCTTCTTTCTACCAAAACTGGATGAGACTGTAATAGGTGAATATGTCTTTATTTTTTGTGGTTGTTTATGTTACTGGTAAAGTCCTATTTTAGTCCTTAACGTTTGGGTCAAATTCTTTCAAATGTTTTATTTCTGTTTCAAATAATTTTAAATAGATTTAATATGATCCTACCATTAAAGTTGACTCTAAGTTAACAAAATAAATAACGTGGACACTAATAACGTTACTTATGAAGTTATATATTCTTTCATGTGTTAATAAAATATAATAAAAACTTTCTTATAACACTGCTTTCCTCCATTTTTTTTAACAAAATTTCAAATCCTAACAAATAATCATCACTTCTTCAAAATCAAAAGAAAAATTTTTATATTAGTGATCAATTGAATAGGAGGTTTAAAAGTTTTTAGGATTAAAATAGAACGTTTGAAACATTAGAAACTAAATTAGGATTCGACCCAAACGTTGTAGACCAAAATAATACTTTACCCTATGTTATAATAAGTTCCATTTTATTGTGTTAATTTCTTCTTTCAAAACAAAAATGTAACAGGGGAGTTCAAAGAGATATCAGAGCCGGTTCGAATACCCGGTTGCGTGCCTGTCCCCGGTAGAGATCTTCCAAACCCGGTGCAAGATCGAAACAGCGAACTATATAGAAATTTTCTTCAACGATGCAAACAACTACGTTTTGCTGATGGGATCTTAGTGAATAGTTTTAGAGAAATTGAACCAGGGCCTATAAGAGAATTGACAGAGGAAGGAAGAGGCTATCCAATGGTTTATCCGGTTGGACCCATTATACAAAACGGTTCAGGTAATGAAGCAAATTTTGATCAATGTTTAACATGGCTGGACAATCATGTACCAAATTCTGTTATTTATGTGTGCTTTGGAAGTGGTGGGACATTATCACAAGACCAATTGAATGAGCTTGCCATGGGTTTGGAGCTTAGTGGCAAAAAATTCTTGTGGGTTATAAGAGCACCAAGTGAATCAGCAAATGCTTCTTACCTTAGTGGTAATAACAATAATGGTGGAGACCCTTTACGGTTCTTACCATCTGGGTTCTTGGATAGGACCAAGAAACAAGGTTTGGTGGTTCCTTTATGGGCACCTCAAGCTCAAATTCTTAATCACCATGCAATTGGTGGGTTTTTAACACATTGTGGATGGAACTCGGTACTTGAGGGTGTCATGAATGGGGTTCCATTAATAGCTTGGCCTCTATTTGCTGAACAAAAAATGAGTGCAATTTTTCTTTGTGAGGATCTCAAAGTGGCACTAAGGGTAAAGGCTAATGAAAATGGTTTAGTGGAAAGAGAGGAAGTTGCTTGCGTTATAAGAAGGTTGATGGAGGATGAAGAATATAGGGAAATTAGGAGAAGGATGCAAAGTTTAAAGAACGTTGCAACTGAAAGCTTGCAAGAAGAAGGATCTCAGAATAAAATTCTAGCCCAATTTGCTGTTCATTTGATGAAGAATTAGGGAAATAGAAGGGTCTAATATATTTTGTTAAATATACACTGTACAAGTTTATATGTATTTTTCCGGTTATTTTCTTAGCTTTATTCATGTTAAAAAAAGCTTAATCAATTATTTAGAAAATTTAGAGGTTTCTGTAACTCTTAGAAATAAGGTAACTTGGTGAAACTTCCCTAGATCAATTCATAGACTTGTTCTTCAAAGTTTATAATCATAATAACTTTAGTTTTCATTTTCTTGCATTTAGAAATTCTTAAGAACATTAAGACATAATATACCCATAAAAGTAACACTTCTCTTAATCAAGCTTGAGAGTTGAGATGAAAGAAATAATATCTTGTTGACTAGATCAAATCAAAATCATATTCCTAATTTATTTCATGAATCTTTTCTGTAAATAGAATTAATTATAATATTCTTTTCGGTTTTAGTTTAGCTTCTTTTTAGAGATTTTATGATTAGAAATCTTTCCTTATTTTAGGCTAGTATTTTTTTCATTTTCTAGTTATTTCTATTTCTGTAATTCCTCTATAAAGAGATGATTTCCTGTACATTTGAATATACATAATATTCAAACACTTCAAGTTGGTATCAGAGCAGAATTTCTGCACTGTGCCTTTGATTTATAGATATGGCTGACAGTTCCTCAGTCATTAATCATGAACAAAAGGAGAACACCACTCCTACTCCATCAGATTTAAAATCTGAGCAACGGGTACTAGTTAGTGGTGACTCCCATTCAGTTCAGATCACCACATTTCGACTCAATGGGTCAAACTACCTTAGGTGGTCTCAATCAGTTCAGATGTACATTCGTGGAAGAGGGAAGATTGGATACCTCACCGGTGAGCGAAGCCAGCCTAATGTCACTGACACACAATATAATGTGTGGGATACCGAAAATTCCATGGTGATGACATGGCTGGTAAACTCAATGGAGGAGGATATCAGTAGTAACTATATGTACTATACCACTGTCAAAGAATTGTGGGATAGTGTCAAGGAAATGTATTTTGATCTTGGGAATAAATCCCGGATTTATGAACTTATTCTAAAAGTTAGAGAAATTCAACAAGGGAGTGATAATGTCACCAAATATTTCCACACATTGAAGCGGGTGTGGCAAGACCTTGACCACTTCAATAACTATAAGTGGATTTCAGCCGCTAATGCCAAACACCACCAACAAATAGTGGAAGAAGGGAGGATATTTCAATTTCTTGCATGCCTCAATGTGGAGCTAGATGAAGTTCGTGGCAGAATTATTGGAAGAGCAATCCTACCCAGCTACCCTCAATTGGAGAAGTTTTTGCTGAGGTTAGAAGAGAGAAAACTCGTAGAGCTGTGATGATGGAAAAAGGCAAGACTGAACAGACTTCTTTGGAGTCTAATGCACTCTTTGTGGCACTTGCTGCACTTAAAAATTCATCAAATCAGAAGCATCCCTCCAATCTTTGGTGTGACCACTGCAATAAACCTCGTCACACCCGAGAAACCTGCTGAAAGATTCATGAAAAACCAGCACATCTTAAAGGCAGCAAACCTGGTCCCAAAATACGTTCTACCCCAACTACTCATGAGGCTGAAAAATCATCCTTGAGTAAGGAACGGGTTGAGCAGCTCATAAGGCTGTTAAATTTCAGTTCTGTATCTAGTACTTCTAGTGGTTCTTTGGCTCAAACAGGTAATTTTAGTATTCCTATGTCCCTTAACTACGCCTCAAACTTGAATACACCATGGATTGTCAATTCAGGTGCATCTGACCATATGACCAGCTTCTCTCCTTTATTTAAAACTTATTCTCCTTCTTTTGAAAATGAGAAAATTAGAGTTGCTGATGGTAGTTTTTCATCCATTGCTGAAAAAGGTACAATTAAAATGTCCAAAAACATTGACCTAAGAAATGTCCTACATGTACCAAAGCTTTCTTGTAATCTTCTCTCTATTAGTAAAATCTGCAATAATTCCAATTGTGCTGTGGCATTTTTTGACACTCATGGTATTTTTTAAGACCGGACCTCGGGGAAGATGATTAGCAGTGCTAAGATGATAGACGGACTCTATCATTTTGAGGATATTTCGGAAGATAAAGTAGCTCAAGGATTTAGTGGTATAAGTTCTATGCTTATAAAGGACCAAATAATGCTCTGGCACAATAGACTAGGACACCCTAATTTTCTATATCTCAAACATTTGTTTCCAAGTCTGTTTAAGAATATTGATTCTTCCTTACTTAAATGTGAAAGTTGTATTCGTGCAAAAAGTCATAGAGTTCCTTACTACTCTCAACCTTGTCATGGATCTAAACCTTTCCAGTTGATTCATAGTGATGTATGGGGTCCATCGAAAATAACAACTCAATTTGAAAAGAAATAGTTTGTGACTTTTATCGATGACCACACACGACTATGTTAGATCTATCTCATACATGAAAAATCTAAGGTTTCTAAAATTTTTCAGTATTTTTCAAAAATGGTAAAAACTCAATTTGACATAAAAATTTCAATATTAAGAAGTGATAATGGTACTAAATTCTTTAACAAAAATCTTGATGAATTTCTTCAAAAAAAAAAAAGGTATTCAACATCAATTTACATGTCCCAATACACCCCAACAAAATGGCATTGCTGAAAGGAAGAATAAACATCTTCTTGAAGTAGCATGTGCCATTATGCTTGAGGGTAATGTTCCAAAGTATTTATGGGGAGATGCTGTCCTAACAGCAGCTTATCTCATAAATCGAATGCCTACGCGTGTGTTAAATTACTGCACACCGTTGGATATTTTCAAAAAGAATTTTCCAACATGTAAGTTGCATTCTGATTTACCTTTAAAAGTATTTGGTTGTACTGTATTTTTGCATACACCTTCACCCCAAAGTAAACTTGATCCAAGGGCAGAAAAATACATTTTTATTAGCTATTTTCCAAGTCAAAAGGGTTATAAATGTTTCAATCCACACACAAAGAAATGTCATGTGAGCATGGATGTTACTTTTTTGGAATATGAAACATTTTTTCAGAAAAAATTTCTTCAGGGGGAGAGTCTAAGTGAAGAAAATTTTTTGCATGAACCTTTACCCACTCCTATCTTACATATTGAGGATACAACTTTCACTGATCAAACAAATTCTAAAATAATTGCCAAAAAAGATATGAAAATCAATTCTGAAATTGTGGTAGAATTAGTTGGAACACAAACAGAAAAAGAAATACCATAATAAGAAAAGGAGCTTCGATGTTATGTTTGAAAATATCCCAAGAAGAATAGAGACCAGCTCATCATCTCTATACCAACCCAATCTGAAAACCCTGAAGACAACCCAACTGTAGTACCTAAGGATCTTCCAGGTAAATCTGAAATTGCTACTTCTAATAATAATTTGCCAATAGCCCTTAGGAAAGAAACCAGAACCTGCACCAAAAAAGTACTCAAAACCAGCACCAACCATTCTATTTCCAATTATGTCTCTTATCTCTCTCAAAAACATCGAGCTTTTACTTCTGAAATTACAAATCTGTTTGAGCCTAGGAATATAGAGGAAGCACTAGATGATCTCAATTGAAAATTAACAGTGATGGAAGAGTGGCATGCACTCAAGAAGAATGAAACTTGGGAGATTGTAGATCTGCCACAGAATACAAAATTGGTTGGCTGCAGGTGAGTTTTCAACATCAAGTGCAATGCTGATGGAAGCATAGAGAGGTATAAGGCTAGGTTAGTAGCTAGGGGATTTACACAAACCTATGGAGTAGATTATCGAGAGACCTTTGCTCCAGTTGCTAAACTCAACTCTGTGCGGATTCTCTTATCTCTTGCTGCGAATTACAATTGGCCTTTACATCAATTGGATGTAAAGAATGATTTTCTGAATGGGGAGCTAGAGGAAGAGGTGTTCATGAAACTTCCACCTGGATTTGAGGCTAAACTAGGGAGGAATAAAGTGTGCAAACTAAAGAGATCTCTCTATGGATTGAAACAATCCCCAAGAGCTTGGTTTGAACGACTTGAAATGGTGGTGAAGGGACTTGGTTATACTCAAAGCCAAGCTGGCCATACACTTTTCTATAAACATTCAGCAGTTAATAAAACTGCCATCTTAATTGTATATGTGGATGACATTATTCTGACAGGTGATGATAGCTTGGAGCTAAAAGACTTGAAAGAAAAGCTTGCCAAAGCTTTTGAAATCAAAGAACTTGGCTCATTAAAATACTTCTTTGGAATTGAATTTGCAAGGTCTAAGGAAGGCATTTTTATGAACCAAAGAAAGTACATCCTAGATCTTTTAAAAGAGACGGGATTACTTGGTTGTAAAGCTGCTGAAACACCTATAGAGCTTAACTTAAAATTGAAGCCAACTGAACCAAAAAATATAATGGACAAAGGGAGATATCAGCGGTTAGTGGGGAGGCTAATCTATTTATCCCATACACGCCCGGATATAGCCTTTGCTGTGAGCATGATAAGCCAGTTTATGCATTCACCTGGCCGAGAACACATGGACGCTGTCTTTAGAATCCTAAGGTACTTGAAGGGGTCGCCTGAGAAAGGGTTACTCTACAAAAACTATGGACATCTTCAAGTAGAAGTCTATACAGATGCAGATTGGGCTGGGAATGTCATTGATAGAAGGTCAACATCTGGGTATTGCACCTTTGTTGGAGGAAACCTGGTTAGTTGGAGGAGTAAAAAGCAGAGTATTGTGGCACGAAGTAGTGCAGAAGCTGAGTTTAGAACAGTGGCTCATGGAATATGTGAAGCACTATGGGTAGAGAAAATCCTACAAGAACTAAAGGTTCCCATTTCTCCACCAATAAAGTTGTATTGTGACAACAAATCTGCAATTTCTATTGCCCATAATCCAGTTCTACATGATAGAACTAAACATGTTGAAGTTGACAAGCATTTTATAAAGGAAAAGATTGAGAGAGGACAGATTTGCATCCCATATGTTCCGACCACGGAACAATTGGCAGATGTTCTAACTAAAGGATTACTCAAGAAGACCTTTGATAGCATAATAAGCAAGCTGTCAATGAAGGATATCTTCAAGCCAACTTGAGGGGGAGTGTTGACTAGATTAAATCAAAATCAGATTCCTAATTTATCTTATGAATCTTTTCTGTAAATAGAATTAATTACAATATCCTTTTCGGTTTTAGTTTAGCTTATTTTTAGAGATTTTGTGATTAGAAATTGATCCGTCACCTTATAACTCGGTCTTTATTGTGCATTATGAGTTATAACTCGGCATTAATTATCATTTATTCTTTGCTTGTAACCCACACCTTCATTACCGACTTAATGACCATCATTTCAATCTTAATGACCAAACGATCATAACATGAATATCATTTATCAATTCTATGCCTATAAAAGCTAAGGAACTTTCTATATCTAATTCTAAGGGGGCAACATGATAAGTTCTATAAGTTCTATATCATGTCTTACATTCTATATTCATAGAATTATTACACACAACACATAATAACTTCTATTTCATGTCTTACATTCTATATTCATAGAATTATTCTTATACCTCTTAAACACTTACTGACTTGAGCGTCGGAGTGTCTTTTGCAGGTACCCACCCCCTTGTTCTCTTATTGCCGACGTATAACTCATCCCGACGAGAAGTTTGAAGACATTCATCGACAGACGAGCTATACACTGGCCAAACTCAGCAAGAACAATTGGCGCCGTCTGTGGGGAGCGAGTAAAATAATTCCTACTCCCCTCAGGTTCATAAAACTTGAATTACATTCAAATTTTTGAACCAATTTCAACAATCTTGTTTAAGATTTTATTTAATACATTTTATCAAATTTTAATCTAACGTATCATAATATTTCACATGTCATAATCAATCCGAGAACAAACTCGGCTTTCAACCAATCCGACAAAAACAAAAAAAACAAAAACAAAAACTCGGTTTTCAATCAATCTAAGTACAAACTCACATATCAATTTTGCTAACTTTTTCAAAGTTCTCTACTTACACAAATAAAATTATATATTTTATTCAACATACTTTTGCATTTATATTTTTTGTAACTAATATTTACTGATTTATTAGTTATATTCAAATCTCAATATATGTTCTATACAATAATGACATATAACAACCATGTCAATTACATTTTTATTTCATTATGTATTATATTCTTATTGCTTAATGATTTCATTTATACAATTAAATGACGGTAATGATGAGTTTAAATCTTAAAATTGGATTCCATCAAAAATTAATTGTATATCAATTGTATATAACTATTATACTATTCATTTTATGCTATTAACTTTTAGGTTACTATTTGTTTAATACAAAAAGTTAAGCAAAAACACATGCAAACATTCAAAATTTACTATTATTGCACGAGGAATATTCTTCGTCATAAGTGGAAAAGTATCCCCCACACAACTATCTTGATTGAATGACTTTTATCACTCAATTATTTTTTAAATAAGTGCCGACATAATAACCCGACTAAGCTTGGGGGTTCACCATATCATTATTCACTTATCTTTTAACAGAGTTATAACTCATTTTATTTTCTAAGCTTAGCCTGGATCATATGATCGGCAGACAAAGCTTGGGAGCTGTGATCTGTCACCTTATAACTCGGTCTTTATTGTGTATTATGAGTTATAACTCGGCATTAATTATCATTTATTCTTTGCTTGTAACCGACACCTTCATTACTAACTTAATGACCATCATTTCAATCTTAATGACCAAACGGTCATAACATGAATATCATTTATCAATTCTATGCCTATAAAAACTAAGAAACTTTCTATATCTAATTCTAAAGGGGCAACATGATAAGTTCTATAAGTTCTATATCATGTCTTACATTCTATATTCATAGAATTATTACACACAACACATAATAACTTTTATTTCATGTCTTACATTCTATATTCATAGAATTATTCTTATACCTCTTAAACACTTACTGACTTGAGCGTCGGAGTGTCTTTTGCAGGTACCCACCCCTTTGTTCTCTCATTGCCGACGTATAACTCATCCCGACGAGAAGTTTGAAGACATTCATCGACGGACGAGCTATACACTGGCCAAACTCAGCAAGAACAAAAATCTTTCCTTATTTTAGGCTAGTATTTTTCCCATTTTTTAGTTATTTCTATTTCTGTAATTCCTCTATAAAGAGATGATTTCCTGTACATTTGAATATACATAATATTCAGACACTTCAAGTTATCTTATAAATACTTATTTGAAATTTTCCCTCTATGTTAAGAACTAGACGTAAGCAAGTATTGGTAGAATATAAACTCTTATCTCCTTTATTGCTGCTTGTTTTATTCTTTAAGGATCTGAAAAACTGTTTTCAAAAATAAAGATGAAGTCTACATACTCTCGGCTTAACCTCATACAATTTTGAAATTAAATCTAGGTACTAACTTCTTTCGTTGCTCACAAGTCTTAAGACTTCTTTTGGTTTCAGAAGGAAAGAAAAAAACCAGTATCTACACACGATTCAAACAACTCATATTCCATCAGGTCATTACCAACAACATAACTCATTCAATTTTGGCAAGTTGAGGTCCTACGATTTTTTGGCAAACAAACTAAACAATTTTTAATTTAAATCCCTACCTCACTTCCGAACTTTGATTGCACTTCTAGGAGTCCAAAATCACCAACCAAATCCTTAAAGCTTCAAGATCATGGTGAATGCCAATTTTCCAAAATTGAGACGACGCAGGAGAATCTTCTCTCATGACCGTTGATGAATTATCCTTGCTCCACTCTGATTTTGCCAAATGTGTTGCATGGTTGTCCTTTTGTCATTTCAATCATTTGTACAAGAATGTGTGAATCACAATTTCACACATTCTTGATGACAAAACCAATAACAATCTAAGGTTTGATCTCAGCCATCTATAAGCTTGAATTACACAGCAAATTATACATGACAAGGAGTTGAACCGACTTTTGCCTCGTAACATTCTTTGTTTGATGACAGTTTCAAAGGAATCATAGATAAGCCACTCATTCCAAGCAACTTAGTTGAGTCTTCATGCAAGTATGCAGCAAATCAATGGTACAAAGAAAACCAAATTCTGTATCTTCAGACAAGCCCATATGAGATCCAAGATGTCTATACCACAGCACATTTTAAAATAGAAAGCTTGCAAAATGCTCCAGACAGCACACTTTTTCAGTTCACAAAACCAACGTAAGATGCCAATAATCGTCTTTTTATTTTCTGTAGAGAAGTCCTCATTAAAGCTATGTATATGTTAAACACCAAGACAGAATAGAATGGAATAATGGAACATGCATAAAGATAATCTTAACACATACTAGGACAAGGAGCAGTGAGCACTATGCACCCTTTCATGAAACTAAGTCTTAATGTGTCAATTGCATTCTCTTAATCTAGAAATGGATTCAACTTGGACAATTTTCCATTTTTTAATGTGTTATCACTTTCAAGTTGTTAGATTTAGAGGAATCAAACATGCAGAAAAAAATAATGATTCATTAGCTCATACTCCATAGTTAAAAAAAAAAAAAAACTGCCAACATACTGTAATTGCGATTATGAAGGGAAGATAACAAGTTGAAAGCATCTGTAATAAATGGGCAACTACAGAAACAAATATATTGCTCAAGAGAATAATAACAGTTCATTACCTTAGAAGCGGTAATTGCACAAACTTTTCCTTGAATGATTACTTCTAAATTATGGGTTCATAGAGAGGTGCAGATAATTTAAGAGAAAAAGAAAGTAGTAGTTTGTCAATAACTCTGAAAAACAATTATAATACAGATATATAATTTTAAAGGGATATGTTATATACCAATTACCAATGCTGGATGGAGATGGCACTGTATCACAATGCTGGATGTACACACAATATTTTCCAGTTTTCATTCATTTGCCAATTTGTTTAACAATTAGATTTACACATCCTTAGTGTCTTCTGATATTGGAAATCTGTTCCTTCTCCTATCCCTAGTAGCCATCTTTTGTCCATATCTCTCAAATATGTCTGCCAAGTCAACCAAACCGACCTCTCTCAACTTCTTTCCCATCTCCTCAAACATAACCACACCTTCCTCATTTGAAAAGTGGTGCAAGAATTTATTGTAATCAAACCTTGGCACCTCAAGCCCTCTGTTCATCACCCTCTCCACATACTTTCCAGCTTCTTTCGATTTTCCCACCTTCACCAAACCACCAACAAAGATAGTGTCAAAATTGATAAGTGGATCAGACCCCTTCCTACCTCTCCTCCCCAAATGCCCTTGTAACAACATTATATAGGTATGCATTGTTGGTTCACAACCTCTCCTAATCATTTCCCTAAACACTTCAGTCGCCTCACTGGCCCGCCTCAACCTCACAAGCCCTTTGATCAATCCATGATATACACTTATATCCGGTGAATCAATCTCCTTCACAACCTGATAAGCCTCCCTAACCCTATGTCTTGAGACAAGTCCGTAAACCACGGATCCCAGAGTCAAGTTATCAACTTGAATCCCTCGACTACGCATTTCATCGAACACCTCTTGTGCATCACACATCATCCCTTTCCTACACAACCATTTGATCACCAACTTATAACTCGAATCCCGGAGCTCATCCATCCTCTTAAACCTTATTGTCCGGAAGAGCTTCAACGCCTCGCCACACATATCCTTCTTGAAAAAAATATCCATCATTTTCTCAAAAGCTTCCAACTCGGGCCTAACCCCATCATCCATCATCAAATTCCAAACCTTTGAAGCCTCAATCAATTCACCCTTATCACAATAACCCTCAATCAAGATCCTATAAGTAACTGCATCAGGGTTAACCAAATCCCTCAACTTCAAGACAACATGCTTAGCCTCATCAACAAGCTTGCAACCACACATTGCTCCAACAACCTTGTTTAGTGTCTCCAGATTGTAGCCACACCCATTTTCATTCATCAAGTGGAATACCTCAACACATTTCTTCAATTCCCTAGCACCACCCAAAGTCTTGAGGGCTATAATGAAGGTCTTATCGTTAACAAAACAACGTCGTGCCATATCAGAAAGAAGGCTCCAAAAGAGGTCAATGTTACGAGACTTTCCAATTACATCAAGCATCTTGTTGAAGGACACAATGGTGTGAGGGAAAGTGGGGTTTTGTTGCTGTGTGTATTGGAAGAAGCGGTAAACAGGTCTCCATGAATAGGGGAAGGTGTTGCAAACTTGAAGGAAGAACTCGTGGGTGAGTTGGAACTCAGTGGAGGCGAGTTTCGAGTTGAGGCGTGACTCGGGCATGTTTTGTTGCTGATACAAGATAGTGCAGACTCGGCGGAGCTGGTCCTGGTTCACCGGAGTAATGGGGTTGTTGCCTGTTGTGGCGATTGTTGTAAGGAGGCGGTGGTTGTTGATGAGGGTGGTAGTTCGTCGGAGAAGCATCTGTAACATTGAATGCAAGTATGAACACTGGGTTATCACCTATCTATTTCTCATCTATTTTCACCATAAAATAATCTTTGTAATTCTTACACTAAACTTAACTTTTAAAATGCAGAAAGCATTCGAGAGTGGTTGCACATTCTCATTTATGATACGTATTTAGCTATCACAATTATCAGGAAGAAAATAAATGAGGTGATTAAGGTTCATGGTATCACAATTACATCATGCGAGCAGTTATTTACAACTAACACAATCATTTTGAGAATCATAGGTTACGGTGAAAAATCCAAATTGAATTAGACTAACTGCTTAAGGCAACACATTTTATAAACAGGGCAAATACATCCAGCACATAAAGTAAATCGACTTCAAAAGAAAGATAGGTAGGTACCATACCCCTGCATCAAGAACTACAAAATGTAATAACTTGTATAAGAATATACCCCTATCCTCCCCCTCCATGGGTTGGCTTTATCATGATTTGGTAACCTGTTTTGCCAGATTCAGACTTCATGTTATAGAATGATAAAAGAAAAACAAAGAATAACGGCTTTCAAGGAAGCTGAAATCTATAGAGAAAGAAACCTGTCTGGCAATCTTCTAATTAACAGCTTGAGACACAAGCCTCTACCTATAAATACTCTTATCAACTTCCCCACAAATGTGCTTCCTTCAATCTCATTCATTATTCTTTTCCCAGAAAAGAGAAAAAATCAACAACCTCTCATCACTAAAGAAAAAAATACTACTGATTATCAATAGGTATGTTATCATGGTTAAGGCAAAACAGAAGATCCAAAGAGAAATAAACAAAAATGATAAATACAGAAGAAAAGTCATTTAACAAAAAAATGAAACAGAAAAGTTTGCATATAAAATTCAGCTTGGGTTGGCCAAATGAAAATTGATTAAGCAAAACTAGAATTGCTATCCAAGGAAGCAGACCACACATGATCCATACTGTGGACATCTTATTCAATTCACACCATAGAATTTTCCAAAAAGAAAATATACTGATAGACTTAATGAAATTATAATGCATTTGTATACCAACTAATTATTAGTGTTTCAAATGCAGCAATTGCTCCTACACCTATTGCAATTGCACCTGTTTCGAAAATCCCAAATTCATCACAGGGTAGGTCTCCTTAGTCAATGGCTGGTAGTGTCAATGTTTCAAGAAGGAAGAGTCATAACAACAAATATCAACAACATTATTGGGTGTTCAGTTCAGCATTACAAATTCCCTCCCTCCAAATGTTTTGTCAATCAATAAACAATTCAATTGCGTGCTCCTGTCTGTCATCTTTGACAAAATTCAATTCTTATCAACCCATATTAACTCCAACATTCATTTGGTACCATTATTCCCAATTTTCAAAAAAGGCTTGCTGCTTCAGATTCAATTAGCTCATCATTGCTCCTTAGAGTCCTCTTCTACGTAAGTATAGTGCCTCTCTTTTTTTACCACTGTTCCACCGCCTTCGCCTTCAACTCTCTCTGCAGCTCCTCTGCTCCACTGATGCATCTCTCTCTCTCATAATGGTTCAACGCTTCTTGTGGTGGACCCATTGGATGGAAACAGGGTGTTTTTGTGTGATTTTTTTTTTTGGTGACTTGTGTGAATTAATATTAGGTAACTAAATTTT
>NC_029792.2:119239283-119248512 GCF_000816755.2 Arachis ipaensis
TTAATTAACCTACTATCAAAAATTATAAGGTAAATTAAAATTATTTATTATTATTATTTTTCTTTTTTTTTTTTTGTCATGAGCTGAACAAACAAATTGACACCAACAAAAAAAACTAATCCCCACATTCAACACAGGACGACCTTTACACCAAAAAAGTACTCAGGAAACTTGATGGAACTTCTTTATTATTCTGTTATTGCCGATGTGATGTCTTCAAACATCTTCACTGTTTGCTGGCCGGTGACAGATTTAGACGCTCTTAAACCCACTCCCTTCCGCCTCTGCCATGGATGACCTTCCAAGCCCGAGGAATCGCTGTTATAACACCCTCACTATAAGAATGTTAGGCTTCGGCTTCATATACTTAATAATAAAATATGAGCCTTTTACTCGAAACCATATCGCTGACTCCTTTGAAAAACCAAAAATACTTTTTCTTAAAAGTTTCATTACAAAACAGGTTTCCTATCCCTCTTGCAACAACATAATGTTAATGGCGAGGGAAGAATAATATATAAACTAAAACATCGTATAAGCAAAACGCAACAAAACTCTTCGTAAGTTTCTTCCTCCGTTTCATAACAAGATTAAATAAGAAAACTGTTTTTCAAGCTCAGTGATTATCGTTCTCTTATGAATCTTTTGAAAATCGACAGTTTAACCATCCGAAAATCCAAAACCTCTTTAAAAGAAATCAGTTAATTATCCAGAAATCTAAACTCACTTTTCTTATAAAAGAATCTTAAAAGTTTCCTAACAATATAAATGACCAACCTGTTTCAAATATAGGTTCATTAAATTTATGCTGAACCAGCTTGATATTTTATATACTTTACAAAATCTTAATTAAAAATCAACCACGAAATCAATCAACACTATCATCAATTCAGCACCAATACTCAATCAACCAAAGTACTACACCAGAGCAAACACAGGCAAAACAGACAAGGAAAGCACATGTATAGATAGTAGTTACAACAAATAGTTCAGATAGCCATTAATAACAGTTAAGCAATTAGGCAAATCAAAACAAATTTACACTCAAACAAAGTATGCAAATGCATATGATGCATGTCTGTCCTATGACTAATGAGCTCATTTGTCGGTTATATAGCCAAGTACGACATGTTCGGTAGCTAACCCGGACACTGTCTCTCTGTTGCGCATTAATATCGTTAGAGAAAATACGTGCCTGTCACCATTAGAGGGAATATGTGCCCTGTCACCATTAGAGGGAACAGGTACCCTATCACCCTTACAACCAGAGAGAAAATTCAGATATACTTGTCATCAATCATCCTCAACCATGTCTCATTTATCATATTTATTCAATTTCATAATCAAACACAATTTTCTTCGTTCTTATTCCTCATCTTTTTCCCAGAGCAAATGGACAACGCCACTGCCTCTTACATAGGGTCTCAACCCTTAATCAAATTCAATTTTATTTTCAAATCCATTTTTCAATATCATTCAATTCATTCAAAAATCATACTTTTAAAATCAAATCTCATCATTCTTCTTTCAAATTCAATCCTCATCATTCCTCCAATTCCGTTCATTAAGAATTCAAACTCAAAACATAATCTTTTTCTTAATAACTCCGAAACAAGTCATATAATCCTTAAATCTTAAACTTTCTAAATAACTACTTTAAAAAAAATCTCCAATTTTTATAAAATTTTGGATAGCATCTCCTCTGAAATTCGAACTAAGCTATCCTTACAGGTCCCATCAAAACCACATTTTCCAACCCGTTCTCAACCAACTTCAATATCAAACAATTGTCAAATATTAAATCTTTTGTAATTTTAATACCAATTTTGATAAGATCAAGTTCGATGTCAAACCATTTCAAAATCAATTTATTTCTCTAATTCAATTTATTTCCAATAAATCAAACTCATTTCCAAATCTCAATCATTTTCCAAAATCCAACCTACTCCAATAATAAGTCTTTTTCAAAATCAACCAGCTCCAATATTAAATCATTTATAAAATCAAACCAATCCAAAACCAAACCGCTTCCAAAATCAAATCATTTTCAATGCCGACCTAGTTTCACTATCAATTTCTCATCCACAACCGCACATCACTCAAGCAGTCAGTAATTCAATTCAGCGAACAATCACCTCCATAAAACAAATATAATCACAGAAATACATTTTTTTACGTCCATATCTATTTATAACAACTCTGTAATATAAAATATATTTTAATAAAAACCCCTACCTCGGAAAGTCGAACTAACGCGTTAAAGAACCGAAAACAACGGCGCCAACTTCGACTATGTTCCACAGCGGTAACAGCCATAAGGACACCGGCTAACAACAGTAACTCAACCCAGACATAAAATCGTCGCGCAAAACTCAATCATCTAATATCAGAACAGCGACAGAGGTTTTGAGGGTAAAAGATTTACTGTACCAAGAAAGAAATCAGGGACGGAGCAGCCGCAGCACCAGCAGCAAACTCCGACGGCGTAAACGCTGCTCCCGGCGACCATGTACGGCGGCAACAACCACGGCAGCAGCAGCAGCGGAGCCCCAATCGCGTTTTCTCTCTCCTCTGCAAGCTGTCTCTCTCTCCTCGAGCTCCTCAGCAGCGGCGGCGATGGGGGATCAGCGGCTCCCTCCGGGGACAGCCCAGGCCACCGCGATGGCGAAGGCGGCTTCGGCGATAGCACACGGTGCCTCCTCCTCCGCGATACTCCCTTCCTCCTGCGCGTCTCTCTCTCTTCGCGGTGACTCGTTGACGAATCGGCGGCAACGGGAAGCAGCTCGACGGCGTCTTCTTCCTTCCCGCAAGCTTTCTCCCTCAGCGCGACGGCGTGGTGACTTGGCGGCAAGGCGGCGCGACTCTGGACGCGGCTCCTCCCTCTCCTCTTCTCCCTCACTCCCTCGGCACTCCCTCTCTTCTCTCCTTCCCCTGTTTCTATTTACCCTTTCTTTTTCTTTCTTTCTTTTGTTTGCTGGAACCGCTGTGTTGTGCGTAGAGGAAGAGGATGGCGGTGGATGAGGCAGCGGTCCGGTTAGGGTTAGATTAAAATAAAATTAGAATTTTGATTTGGAAATTAGAGTTTTGGCTATGAAATTAAAAATTTTAGATTTATCCAATCAATATATATATTCTTGAAATTAATATCATGAATAAATAAAATAAATCATAATTAATTTATTATTTAATTTTTAAAAATCTGGGACATGTCTGTCGTTGCTGCTGATTGGCTAACTAAACGCAAAATCGATTTTGGAGAAGAACCTTGTCTCCATGAAGGCGTTATGATTCTTGGATGACGACGCTCATGGCCAACCGACTCTATTAGACCTAGACTGACGACAAAGAGGCACCTCGATTTACTAGGTACCTTTTTCATCACAAAAAAATAAGCTTTCTGCTACGTTTTTAAAGCATGCCAAAAAGTGCTAAAAAGCGTGCCGGTTGCTCTATCGGCACGCTCTCTTTTTTGCCACACTTATATCTCTTGCCACGCTTTAAAAGCATACCGAAAAGTTCACATATCGCTACGTTTTTGAAGCGTGCCCAAAAGGTTGGTTTTGGGTACACTTCAAAAGCGTGTCGATAGGAAAAGATAAGGCTACGCTTTTAAACGTAGCTAGAAATGAACCTATTGCCACGTTTTTAAAGCGTGGTTATATCCTTATTAAATTTATAAAAAAAATTGGTTTTTGCTTTTACATGCACTTTAATACACTCCAAAAATAATAAAAAAAAATATTGACAACAATATGTGAATGTCATTTAAAAAAATTAATAAAAATTAGTATTACATTAATAAAATTCAAACCAAATTAGCCATGTCATTTCTATACACGCAACCACAGTGTACAAAAAATTTACAAACAAACAAAAATGAATTTCTAAGAAGAGAATTAAGAAATGTCATTGAATTACTTCAAGCTTGTACTAGGCGTTCCTCGGATAAAGCAACCACTTGGAAAGCTCCACAATACATTTTACGAATAATCTTCAAGTATGATCATACGAATAACAAAAAAACAAACAATAAGCAAATTATAAAACATAATATGAATAACAAATGTCAGAAAACTCCAAAAGAACCCGTAGTGGTAACCACACAGTAGAATACATAGGGATCCCTTTATTCATAACAAGGTATAAGGTACACCCCTAAACCATCATCCACCAAAAATAAAAAAACACAAAAAGAAAAAAAGAAACTATAGTACTAATGTTAGCAACAAACACATCTGAAATTAAGGAAAAATCAAACTAAACCCAGCAAAATATCTACCAGTTAAATGGCTAATATTAAACTCTTTCTAAAGGTCCTAATAATGAAAAATCATTCAAACTAAGGGTCCAAAAATATCCATAGGAATTCCTACTGACGCAACAAATGTATCAATCATCTCAAATCCCTCCTGCACAGGATGGTTAGTGGTAACTAGAGAAGCTCAAACTAATAGAAAGCAAAAGAAAACGTTTAAACTTACATTGTGTCTAGTTCCTCTGTACTTGTCACCAGGGTTTCCGAGCCCCACAAAAAGCCATGGGAGTGGAGCAGCAACAAAGGAGAAGCACGTCTACTTAGCCTATTAAGCGTATAATAATTCAAAAAAGTAAAACCAAAAAAAGTTGCAGCAACAACAAGGAAATAGAATTGAAATCAGTTTCACAAAACTGCACTTGCTTAATTCAAATTATAGGGGAAATAGAATTAGATGCATTGTGGAATTTCTGCAACGCCTGAAAACCTGAATGAGCAGACGTTGTTCCTCTTCAATCTACAACCCACATCAATCTGAATTTGTGTTCTGTTACCAGAAAACTATTGAAGCTCAGTGGTGAACAACTGAACTCAGTAAGTAATCCTACGTATACAAATCAAAACAATGATCAAAAGAATGCTTTTCGGCTTTACCAGTTTTCCCAAACAATTTATAACAATGACCAAAACAATAATAATAATACTCTTATAGATACTGACTAAGCCTTTTTTTTTAATTTAATTTATTTATGTGATTGAAGTCATTGAACAAAATTTATTTACATCTAACTAGCTATCACACTAACTCCCTACTGACTGCATCTCCAAGTGAGAGCAACGAACTCCACTATCCTCCAACAGCGAGAGGCCAGAGGAGTTAGTGATGAGGACGAGGACGAGGACCAACAGGAATTAGGGACGAACAGAGGTCACAGGAGAGGACGAGGAGCTTACCGTCGATGACGCCGAAGAAGCAAGCAGAGACGTCATTCAACGAATACCGGAGAGGCGAGACCACAGGCAATTTTTGGGCGACAACTCAGTGATAGAGATGTAGTAGCAGCAACGAGCCAGAGGGACCCGGGCGAGGTAAGCGTTGCCGTCTGTGTCAATGCCGACGATAGTGGCGGAAAACGTTGCTGGGCTTGAGCTGTTGCTAATGGGAGTGAGGAGGAAGTAGGACGAATTGAATCTGGGATTTAGGTTTCGAAATTAATATGTTTTTAATTCAAAACAACGCCATTTAGGGTGCGACAGAGAGAGGGACGGGTGAGAGGGTTAGAGGAAAGGCTGGGATGAACATGAAGCCGAGCTGGGTGCCACAGTCATCGACAGCGATGAAGATGAACATGAAGGCAAGCAGGGTGCAATGAAGATGAAGTGATGAACATGTGACGGCTATTCTTTTAGGGTTAAAAGTGAATTTAAAAACAAAGTAAAATTAGTGTATGCTGTTGTTATCATTTTTAGAGTTAAAACTGAAAACTTAGAAAAAAAAAAGTAAAGTCTGGAAAAAATGGATGGAAAACTAAAGTTTGGGGGAGGAAACTCTATCGGCACGCTTATGTAGGGTGCCGAAATAAACACAGGATATGGGCACGCTTTAAAAAGGTGACCACTAGAAGACAAATTAGCCATGTTTTTCAAGCGTGCTGGTTTCTTTCTATGGCCACGCTTTTCAATCGTGGCAGAAAAAAAGCGTGGCCAAATCTCAAATTAGTCTCGTAAAAGCGTGTCGATTTTTTTCTATGGCTACGCTTTTCAAGCATGGCAAAAAAAGCGTGGCCAAATCACAAACTAGTGGCCACCCTCGCAAAAGCGTGGCCATTGACCACTTTTGGCCACGCTTTAAAAGCGTGGCAAGAAAAAAGTATGCCGACAGCCTTTTTTCTTGTAGTGTTTCCACCCTCTCCTAAATTGGAACGGTTGCTAAGAAACCTAGTTTGATGTGTCGAAGTCTCTCCTTAGCTCCAGTGTGATTTTCGGTGGAAGGCTCATGCTCCAAATCCTCTCCAATTCTCTCCCATTTATTATTGATTACACAGCTATTATGAAAAGATAAATATTGAGGTTTCTTCTTTCTTTACGAAATTGGCAAATTCCACATGTTTTGGAGCGAATAGAAAAGGGTATGTTTTCGGGTATGGGCCAGTCAAAGCCCCCAACGGAAAGAAAAAATGGTTACATAGGTTATTCTTAGGTTTTTACCCATTTATGCTACTCTCATGCTATTAGTGTCGCATCTTCTTGTCTGCTGCTGCGATGTCGGTCTTTTGTTTTTCTCTGTCTCGTTGCTGAGTTTGGTGCGGCTACTTATATCATTCTCAAGTCATACTGTTGGTTTTTTTTCTTCCATTATTGTTTGACATGTTTATGCTTTTAATTTTATTTTTATAATAATTATCTTTTGGATTTTGCTTTCAATTTGTGCTTGGTTAAGTTGTTGCAACTTTGTGCATAGTGTATCCAACTTCGTTAGTATTTTCAATCACAAATCTGTAATCTTTATAATCTATAATTTATTATCTATAATCTATAATCAACAATTTTGTAGTAATGTGATGCTAGGAGCTCTTCTTTCTCTATTGTGTATTGATTATGTTAGTTTAAATTGTGATTTTCTTTTGGTACGAGAGTGTGAATATGTCTTGTTCAAACTGGTTTTTTGGTTGCTGAGATTTTTTTTGTGAAGTTAACATTAGATTGTCAACTTCAATTTAGTTTTATAATTTCTGTAAAAATTTTATATAATTTTTCTACATTGACAAAGGAATAACTGGGCAATTGAAGATTGAAAGCGTTTTTAGATTTGTTGTTTAAGTTGTAACAACTTTGTGGCAGAGCGTGGCACAAATTTCTTGGTATGTACTATTGCAAATATATAATGTATTAAAATAGAATCCTAGTAATACCATAAACTAATACCTCTCGTAATTCTACTATTATAATGTTAAGGTTTTTTCTATAATTGATGAACAAATTTTTGTATGGTATAGAATTTCACAATAAATTCTTGTTGCAAGTATAGTTTCTAAACCAACAAATAATCCTCTCATGCAAAAAAATTATTTGTCACAAGTACAAACCCCTAAAAATAATAACCAAAGAATTCAAACCTCGGGTCGTCTCTCAAAGGAATTGCAGGGAAATATAAGTCTACACTACCAATTGCAAGGAAATTAACAACAACAAAGCAAATCAACAATAAAGGAAATCAAACATGAATTACATTAAAAAAAATAGAAGAAACAAGAGTGCATCAACAACAAGTAAACAATTACAAGAGTAGAATGCTAAACTAGAGAAGCAAGAGTAGAAGAACAAGAAATTGTAAAGGAAAAGTGAATTAAAGCATGAATTAAACCTAGATCTAAGAAATCCTAATCTAACCTAGTCCTAATTCTAGAGAGAAGAGAGAGCTTCTCTCTCTAGAAACTAACTAAAGCATTCCCTCCAAAATTCAACTATGACTTCCTCCCCTTTGACTCCTCTTGATTTCTGTATATAATAGGCTCAGAATTGAGTTGGATTTGGGCCTGGGAAGCCCAGAATTTGCCCCAACTTTTCACTTTAATGAAGTCACGTGCGAACATCGACGTGTACGCGTGGGTCACGCGTACGCGTTGCTTGGCAATTTTGCTTTCCACGCGTACGCGTCATGTACGCGTACACGTCGCCATGCGACTTCACATTCCACGTGTGCGCATCTGCTGCGCGTGCGCGTCGATGAATGCATCCCAAATCCTTGATTTTCCATGATTTCTCCACTTTGCATGCTTTTTTCTTCATCCCTTTGATCCATTCCTAGCCTTTTCAATCTAAAATCACTAACACACACATCAAGGCATCTAGTGGAATCAAAGGTGAATTAAAATTAACCAATTAAGGGTCTAAAAAGCATGTTTTCACTCTTAAGCGCAAATTAGGGAGAACATATAAAACCATGCTATTTTAGTGGATAAATATGGGAAAATGATGATAAAATCCCCTAAATTCAGCATAGAATACACCACCAAATAGTGGTGCATCAATAATCTATCATTTATAATCAAGAATTTTGTAGCATTGTGTTGACATGAGCTCTTCTTTCTTTATCAATTAATGATTATGAAACTTTGAACACTACAAGAAATTTAATCTTTACCAACAAATTTTTAGCGGCCATATTAATATAGTCGTAATTTCTCGTTAAATGACTTTTTTTTACTACAAATAAATAATTGCCTTTAATACTTCATTTGTACTGGCAATTACATGAATGGCCACTAAATAATTATTAAATTTGCCTGTAATTCTTCTTCTTTCAATCTTTTTTAATTATTTTAATTATAAAGAATATCACTTTCACAGCTGAAGCTATTTTCTCATTTTTCTCATTTCTCATATTTCACCCCTCTTTACTCTGTCACTGCCTCCACCTCACTTTGTTGTCACAACCTCTTCACTTCGCCGTCGCCGCCATCTCCTCCTCTTCCTCACACCAAGTTTTACACCGAACGGCTCAAATAACATTCTTCACTATCACCTCATCCTCAATTTGCGTTGGTTGTTGCTCGTTCATGTCACAGTTTCTGTCGATGGCTTGTAACCTCATGCGGTGGTTTCTATCGCCGCCTCTGCCATACATTATAATCTTTAGTTTCAGTTCGCACCTCAGTGTTCAATTGTGGTTCCTTATTTGAGAAATTCTTATTTTCTAGGGTTTATGTGATTCATGCTAATTAATCCATTCTTACATATTATCATGCACCGATTTTTATGGTCCAGCAAAAATTAATTTAAAATTTGGATTTGCTAGTCTGAGGCTGGCTTTAGGCTCGGTGAATTTGCATACTCACCATTATATACCATTATTCCCAATTTTGAAAAAAAGGCTTGCTGCTTCATATTGAATTAGGTTATCATTGCTCCTTAAAGTCCTCTTCTACCTAAGTATAGTGCCTCTCTTTTTTTATTGAGCTTGTGCCACTACTC
>NC_029792.2:119248985-119263294 GCF_000816755.2 Arachis ipaensis
ACTATTTTAACTTTTTTTTTGTCTTCTAACTATTATTGAGTTATAATAGAGTGGTATTTCAAATTGAAAAGTGATAGGAGTTAGTAGGTTTTGTGATATGTACTCATTAATTAGTTATCATTAGTATTTTTAATAATATGAGATTACATCTAATGATATAGAATTATTCCATTTTTTTTTGCTGATTAAGTACTCACTAAATTTTAATAAAAATGTTGGCTCTTTAAACTTTCTCTACTTAACAGGTAGTGTTTTTATTAAATGCTTAGAAGATTCAAGCTTATCCCTAGGCTATACTTCTTTTATCACTTAAACAAAATCTTACACGTTCAACGTTGACCACAGGAAAAAGCGTGGCTAAAAGTCTTGACCTGTCCAAATTAATTACAAATAAAGTGTGATGAAATCAAACTTTTTGTCTTAGTTTTGCTAGGATTTAAAGTGTGGGCAATGAAATAAACATTATGGCTATTAAAAGGTCTTCACACTTTTCAAAATGGAAAAGTTTAGGCGTCAGCAATTGTTGTATTTTTTGGTCAGCACTTAACCATCAAAATAAAAGTGAGTGATCTCCTACCATTAGATGTAATCTCACACCATTAAAAATACTATTGATGGTTACAAAATACCAAAATTGTTGGCCCCCTAGCATTCCTCTTTCAAAATTGTGGCAGAGAGAGGAAAGCAACTCCCTTATTAGGCTTTTTTATTTAAATAAAATAAAGAAAAATTAATATTATCATATTCTTCTAAACCAAATTTCAAAACATAAATCCTTTATTTCTATTAATATATAAATCGTCCTAAATCTTTATGTTTTTTATAATAGAAAAATAATCATGCTACACATCCATGTAATTTTGTATCTAAGTCCATCTAAGCTGGCCCAAACCAAAAAAATCTAATACCATTAAATGAGCGTGTAATACACGCACCCAAACCTCCGAAAATGTTTAACATTCATTCACGCTTCATTATGAAAAAACCTTCTTCGACCTTGAAACCACAACTGGAGAACTTCGAATCGCTCTCAAAATTTCTCAAACTTCACTCGTATTCTTTGCGAAAACTACTACTAGAGAAGAATCACAAGAAGATTTCGAAAGGAAGAATAAAAAAAACGAAAATAAGAACAGAGACTGCGAAAAGTATGAGAAAAAATATTGTTCATTTAAAATCTCATAATCTCACGTTTCTCCTAGTTGCATTTTAGGTTTATTGGATTGAGTTGCTTCGTTTAGTAAATCGACTTATTCTGAATCAATTTTTTTGTGTAACTAGAGCATAGGAATAGAAATGTGTTCTTATTTTCATTCAGTTCAGTGGAGTTGGTCATTTTGATTCACTTGATTATTAGTGTGTTCAGTTGAGTCCTTTTGCATGGAAAATACTTTTATTGCTGATTGAATGTTTATCACGTTTTATTCACAACATGAATGGTGTTCTGTTTAGTGGGCTTGGTGATTTTCATTCACTTGATTGTTAGTGTATTTCAGTTGAGTCCTTTTGCACGCAGAAATGTTTTTCTTGATGATTGAATGTCTATCACATTTTATTCAGCACATGAGTGGCGTTCGATTCAGTGTAGTTGGTTATTTTTATTCACTTGATTGTTAGTGTGTTCAGTTGAGTCCTTTTGTATTCAGAAATGCTTTTGTTGCTGATTGAATATCTATCACATTTTATTCAGCACATGAATGGTGCTCGGTTCAGTGGAGTTGGTTATTTTCATTCACATGATTGTTAGTGTCTTCAGTTGCATCCTTTGGCAGGCAGAAATATTTTTCTTGATGATTGAATGTTTGTCACGTTTTATTCAAAACATGAATGGTGTTCAGTTCAGTAAAGTTGGCTATTTTCATTCATTTGATTCTTAGTGTATTCAGTTGGGTCCTTTTGCATGCAAAAATAATTTTCTTGCTGATTGAATGTTTATCACATTTTATTCAAAACATGAATTGTGTTCAGTTCAGTGGAGTTGCTAATTTTGATTCACTTGATTGTTAGTGTGTTCAGCTAGATTCTTTTGCTGCAGAAATGCTTTTCTAGCCGTTTTATTATATATCATGTTTTATTCAGTACATCAAGGGAGTTCAGTTCAGTGGGCTGGGATATTTTCATTCACTTGATTCAAATATGCATGCTTGTTCTTGTCGGTGTATTGAGTGAAGTATTGACAAAATTTTTTTGTCCTTACAAGAAAAATGAAGATGACAATGGTGACAAAGAAGGAGAAGTCGCGCTATAACGTAAGCATATGTGAAAGAGGATTATCGTCGGCTTAGAATTTTCTTCTCGGTAAGAAGAAATAACTTCGTTGCAAGTATAGTTCCAAACCGACAAGTAATGCTCAATCAAAGTTTAATTTTTGGTTGTCACAAATCCAACCCAATAAAAATAACCGAGAGTATTAGTCCCGGGTCGTTCTCCCTAGGAATCACAATCGAGTGCTCAATTATTGGTTATGAGATACAAGGGGGTTGGGTTGATAAAACAAGAAATTAAAAAGGCAACAAAAGTAAAGTAAGCAACTAAAGAAAGCAAGTAATAAAGAGAGACATTCATGGCAAGGATTGAGATATAGGCTTTCTATCCTAGTCATTAATTATCATACAATAGTTAACAAGAGCTAATCTCATTTAGTCATCTTCAACATAGGAAGAAGGTATAATGTTATCTTCACTTGAGAGAAAGTCAAATAAGACTAGTTAATCTCAATCCAAAAGTCCTAATCAACTCACTAATTGAATTAGCAAGAGATTAGAGTCAATGGAAACAATATTAACTAACAACTCTAGATTACCAACATGAGTTGGGTATTAATGACTCAAAATTGCCTAATTTCTCTTTCTAAACCAAGAATGCTCAAAAAGCTACTCTAAACCTAAGCCAAGCATTTTGTCAAACACTTGGAAGGCATAAAAGGAAAGAATCATAGACTTGCAAGAAAGAATAAAATCTACTACTACCAATTGCAAGGAAACAATAATAACAACTCAATTAAACAATAAAGAAACATAAAACATAAATTACATTAAATGAAAATCAAAGTAACAAGAGTGCTCATAAACATAAAAGTGGCTCAAAGGAGAAATCAACAAGAGAAACTAAGATAGCAAAGATGAAAGAATAAGAAATTGTAAAGAAAACTAGAAGAAAGCAAGAATTAAACCCTAGATCTAAGAAACTAACCTAATTCTAGAGAGAAGAGGGAGCTTCTCTCTCTAGAAACTACCTAAAGCATGGTCCTAAGCTAATCTAATTGCTCCCCCCTTGACCCATCTTGAGTTCTGCATCAAATAGCTTCAGAAATGAGTTGGATTTGGGCCTAGAAAGCTCAGAAATCACCCCCAGCAAATTCACTTTAATGAGATCACGTGATCAGCGTCACGCGTTCGCGTGGTCAACGCGTGCGCGTCGCTGGCAAATTTCCCCCTCACGCATACGCGTGGGTGACGCATGCGCGTGGCCATTAATGTTCTTCTCACGCGTACGCATGGATGACGTGTGCGTGTGCCCTTAATTCTCCAAATGCTCATTTCTTCATGAATTCTCCACTTTGCATACTTTTCTCTTCACTTCTTCCATCCAATACTTGCCTTATGAATCTGAAATCACTTAACAAACATATCAAGGCATCGAATGGAATTAAAGTGAATTAAAATTTGGCTATTTAAAGGCCTAAAAAGCATGTTTTCACTTTTAAGCATAAATTTAGGAAGAATTACAAAACCATACTATTACATTGAATAAATGTGAGATAAGTTGATAAAATTCCCTGAATTTAACAGAAGATAAACCACAAAATTGGGGTTTATCAATATGCACACATTAAATATATTTATCTGCTTTCATTGGAATAAAATCTAATTTGTATTATAAATATATCGTGACATTCTGCTTCAAAACTTTGCAGAAAACTCACGATTGTAGATGCCATACAAAGGCAATAGTGAGGATGTTCAAGGAAATGAGTCAGGAAAAGAAAGATATTGTTGAAGAAATGGGATTTGGTGTGCTGGCACATCTCCCAAAAATGAACGTCTCTCACAGCCTCTTGAGAGAATTGATTGCTTGCCATGATGACTATCATGGATGCCTGAAAACTCTCCATGGGAAAATATACATAACACCTGGTAAGATAGCAACTACGCTAGGCATAAACCACGGCGTTAATACACTTTCCACTTTCTGCGTATTTTTTGTTCATTGCTTCCTTTAATTTCAGTTTATTTGGGTACAGAAAAATAAACTGAGCCTTTTTGGCTGATTTGTTGCTATTAAAATATTGTAGGAAATCGTTTTCCTGAAAAGGTAGAGTATGGCAGCCTGAATGAGGCAGACAAGGCAACAATTGATAGCCTCAAATGTGTTACGTTGGCGTCTTTGACAAAGTCTGTCCTCGATATGAGTGTTGAAGGGGAGGAGAACCGGAAGAAATTGCAGAGGACTTTTATCGTCTATGTACATAAGTGCTTCTTGCTGCCGACAACGGTAAGCATGGCCTCCCCAATCCATAAGCTGCCTGCCCTTCATGCGGACAACATCCGACAATGGGATTGGACAAATCATGTGCTCAGCTTCTTGAGGAAGAGAATCGAAAACAAGAGAAAGGGAAAGAAACAGTCTGTTGACGGCTGTGTTTTTGTTTTGATACTGATTTATTTTCATGAAACCAAGTTCCCTCGCTTGGATGCACCTGATGCTCCCCAGCCACCGTGGGTGGCCCACTGGACAAAGAAGATGATGCTTGACCGGATTTCTCAAGAAGCAACTGACACAATGGTAAATTAAACAAAAATTTCCCCCTAAAATTTTGTTTTAGATGCTTCTAAAATACTCTGCTAACTAAATAAGCTTGTGGTTTATGTTATACTTAATTTCTTTCTCCTAGTTGTATTTTAGGTTTGTTGGATTGAGTTGCTTCATTTAGTAGATCGACTTATTCTGATTCCATTTTTTTTTGCGTAACTAGGGCTTGGAATGAAATGTGATCTTATTTTCTTTCTGTTCAGTGGAGTTTCTAATTTTGATTCACTTGATTGTTAGTGTTATTGTTAGTGTGTTCATTTGAATCCTTGTGCATGCAGAAATATTTTTCTTGATGATTAAATGTTTATCACGTTTTATTCAACACATGAATGTCGTTTGGTTCAGTGGAGTTTCTCATTTTGATTCACCAGATTGTTAGTGTGTTCAGTTGAGTCCTTGTCCATGCAGAAATATTTTTCTTGATAATTGAATGTTTATCACGTTTTATTCAGCACATGAATGTTGTTCAGTTCAATGGAGTTGCTCATCTTGATTCACCTGATTGTTAGTGTGTTTAGTTGGGTCCTTGTGCATGCAGAAATATTTTCTTGATCATTGAATGTTTATCACATATTATTCTGCACATGAATGGTATTTGGTTCATTGTATTTGCTCATTTTGATTCACGTAATTGTTAGCATATTTGCTCGTTTCAGATGCTTCTAAAATACTCTGCTAATTAAATAAGTTTATGTTTTAGGGACTTTTGTATAAAAAGCAAATAAAGGACGAAAAACAAAAAGAAAAAAGGTGGAGAAGAAACTAACTTTTTTGTCGTCTTTGTCCAAAAATACTTCTTGCTGCCGATGACGGTGAGCACAGCCTCTCCAATCCATAAGCCCCCTGCCCTTTGTGTGGACAACATCCAACAATGGGATTGGGCAACTCATGTGCTGAGCTTCTTGAGGAAGGGTATCGAAGCCCGAAAACAGGGAAAGAAACGATTTGTTGATGGTTGCATGTTTATTTTAATGATGATATATTTTCATGAATCCAAGTTCCCTCAACTGGATGCACTTGAGACTCCTGGGAGACCATGGTTGGCCCACTAGACACAGATTCTTCTGCTCGAGCAGATTGCTAAGGAAGCAACTGATATGATGGTAAATTAAAAAAATTACCTTGAAAATTCGGTTCAGTTGCTTATAAAATACTCTGCTAACTAAATAAGTTTGTGTTTTAGGGACTTGTGTATAGAGCACAACTAAGGGAGAGAAAGACAGAAGAAACGAAGGTGTCAAAAATAGTTCTTTTGAAGCGAAAAGAGAAGGGAAAGCTGAAGAAAGAAAAAAAGAAAATTGTTGTTCTGGATTTTTCTTCGGAAGAAGACAGTTTTTTCGAATCTGAATCCAAATCCGATTCTGACAAAACACCGTCGGCCAAAAGAATAAGACAATAGAGGTTGGTGAAAAAACAAAAAATTATTCTGACAGATTCAGAAAAAACAAGTGAATCTCAAAACCAGAGTAGTTCGACGGATTTGGAAGCCCAACTAAATCCAAAAACCAGTAACTTTTGGAAATGCCTATTTTTGGTTAGTTGCTATCTCTGTCTGATGTTTATTGCTAATTGTTTAAATTTTTTCTTATGCGCTGGTTCTTATGTATCGCAAAGAAGAAGAAGAAGAAATTGAAAAAAGAGAGACAAAAAAAAAAAGAAAATAACCATAGAAAGTGGTTGAAAAACAAAACAAAAAAAAGAAGCTTGTGCCGACCAAGGTTGCGAGAACCGGACCGGTCAATGAACCGGTAAAGTGACTGGTTTACTGGTTCATTGATTCGACCGGGGTTTAACCGGAGTTCAACCGGTTTAATTAAATATTAAATAAAATTATTAAAATTTAATATACAATTTTAAATATTTAAATTTAATAATTTCTAAATCATGCTCAATAAAAATACTAATAGAGATAATTTATTTATAGTAATTAATACAAAGTTCCTCTATTATTTAGATGTAAATAGTACCAATAAAAATAAAAAAAATCCTCTAAGCTACATTCTTAACAATTACCTCATTCTAAACATTTCCACCATATAACAAGAGTGACTTTATGCCAGTAAGAAAGAACACAACACAATACAACATATAAGGAGATTAACAAAAGAAAAAATATGCAGTTCAACCCAGGAATATGTCTGCAAATGCCATCATTGATTGAATCGGGTGAGGGATTTGCCATGGCTTAATAAGTGGATCTGAATCCAAAATCTAAAAATCCAAATTACAAATTACATACAACAATTAAGAATGACAGCAATCCAAAATCCAGAAGATTATATCAATTCATACAACATTCAAAATCCAGAATTATATTCAGTAAAATTTAATATAACACAATTAAACTTATATGACAAAACTCAATATAGCAAAATTCAAAATCCAAAGTTCCAAAATTGAACTTATATCAAATTCAAAATTACAGCATGATTAATTCATATAATTAACAAAATAAAAAAAAATTGAAAAGCAAAACTCTGCATCAAGCCATCAATTCATATAATTAACAACATAAAAATGTTAACCAGCAACATCCTTTTCGTAATTCCAGCGCAACCAAAAGAGCATAAATCAACAAAAGAATAATAGAGTGAAGTTTTAGGCTATGTATTTCGCAACATTGACACGGCAAGCAAGCTTATCAGTTTTCTTATCCGGGATTTCAACTAGAAACTCTTCTTTCAGCATCAAATCAGAGCTAGAACCAGTTGAAAAGTACAAGTATCTCAATTGTATAATGACACATTCATTCCCAACAAAGTACCATCAACAACTCATAATTAGAAGAATTAGAAAAAATCAGCAACCAACAACTCAAAAATCAGAATCAATATAACAAAATAAAATTCAGAAATCAGAATCAATATAACAAACCAAGATTTTAAGTTTAACTAATTTCACTCAGCAATAAGCCAATAACTAGTAAATTAACTCAGAATTAGAAAAAATAGCACAAAAATAACTCAGAAAATTACCAATAATCAACAAGAGTTAACCCAGAAATCAGAACAAAACAATAATCCAGCCCTGTTAACAATGAACAATGAAGAAAATTAACTCAGAAAACAACTAAATAACCCAGAAAAAATAATCGACAATCGACATAATTAAATCCACAAAAATAGCAATTAACCCCCAAAAATGAAACTGAAGAAGCAGTGGAGGGATGGACGCTTACCAACGGTAACAGTGACTGAGCTACGAGAAAGAGAGAGAGAACAGAGACGAAGCAGAAAAATGCCGATGAGAAGCGAACGTGCGTGAGCGACGACGACAAGAGAAGTCCACGACGGAGTTGAAGCGCGCCAGTGAGAACCATAAGCGAACCAAACTTAACAAAAACAAAAAATCTGCAACTCAGGGTCGACGACGACGACTGGCTTGACCTTCGAGAGGGTTGTCATTGTCGGCGGCGACAGTGGCGGGGGCTGGCACTGGGGCTTGAAGGTGGCTGCGATAGGGTTTCGTGTTTGGAGAGAGAAGAGAGAACTGAGCTGAGATCTGAGAACTGAGAAGAGAGCTTTTGTTTTTTTTTTATATAAAGCAGCGAACCGGGAGGCTTAAAAACCCGACCGGTTCATATGGTGTACCGGTTAACCACCGGTTCGTCCGGTTTTTCTACCGGTTTTTTGCAGGTCGATTTTTGACATCAACCGGACCGACCAAATGACCGGTTCCCGGTTAACCCGGTCGAACCGGCCGATTCGGTCCGGTTTTTAGAACCATGGTGCCGACAGATTCTGAGAGCACAAGTGAATCTGAAAATCAGTAAGTTTGAAAATTGATTGTTTTCGGTTCAATGTTGTGATTGTATAATGTTCATCTGGTTTGGTTTTGCTTTTATTTGCTGAAAATTGGTTTTTTGTGCTTGTTAAGTAAATTACGGCTGTGATATTTGTCTCCGATATAAATTCAATGTGTTTGTGTGTGATGTAGAGAAAAAGAAATTGAAAAAATACCCACAGTGAAAAGAAAACAACCGGAGAGGCTGGCCAAAAAATAAAACCAAATCAAGCAAAATTTTTCTGACAGATTCAGAGAGCAAAAGTGAATCTGAAAAGGAGTAAGTTTCTGGAATCATATCTTTGGTTATTGATGCTTTCATTTTAGGTTCCTTGGTACTTATTTTATGATTTTTTTAGAGGTGAACAAGTAAAGGGCAGCGCTGCCAAAAGAAGAAGACAGGCGTTGCAGCTGTTAAAAGAAAAGAGATCAAAGAAAAAAAAATGATGGAGCTATAAATACAAATCTTGCTTTGGATGACTTTGACTCCACAGAGGCCCAAAATGATTTCTTTGAGATGTAAGATTCGGTTCCTTATATCGAGTTCTTTTTCTTTGTTTGCTAACTTTGCTAAAACTTCTTGTAACTGGACTTGCTGAATAATATTAATTTTCTTGCTTAGACTGCCGACTATAAATTTAGACAGCGAGCCTTTAGAAACTCAGATGAGCTCAACACCGTCTATAAATGCACCGACAAATGCCAGGTAAATTTGGTTTATTTTGGGTTTAAGTGTGGTTTATTGGATTTCAAAAATGAATGTGATGTATTTTTAATCCTCTACTTTTAATCTTGGTTGATAATTTTAATTTGGTATATTTTTTATTAAAAAATACCTCGAAAACCCTGATAAACGTTTTTAGAAGAAAGAAAGTCCATCAAAAATAGAGATCCTAAACCCCCTATGTAAGTTGAAATATTTATGTTGGTCTTTTAGATTTAGGTAATAATTTTTGGTTAATCTTTGTTTATTCAAAACATGAATTTAGTTCGGTTTAGTAGAGTTGATCATTTTGATTCACTTGATTGTAAAGTGTTCAGTAGAGTTCTTTTGCATACAGAAATATTTTTCTAGCTGTTTGAATGATTAGCACGTTTTATTCAAAACATCAATGGAGTTCGGTTCAGTGGAGTTGGTCATTTTGATTCACTTGATTAAAATATGCATGCATGTGCTTGTCGGTATATTGAGTGAAGTATTGACCAAATTTTTGTTTATTTGTCAATAGCGCTACACCTGAACCTAACCTCCAAATCATTGTGGTTCGAGAAGAAATTCATTCTCAACCTTTGAAAATGTGAGTTTTTCAATGTGCAAATTTCGATTTCTTAGAACCTATTCTAATTATTCAACATTAACTTCTTCCTTGTTTACATTCCTTAGAGCTCCGATTGTGGTGTTTCTTCCGAGTTCTCTTAAGGAAGAGCTAATAAAAGATGACTTTACCTATGACCCTTCCGAATTTCAAACACAAGAAGCTTCTGTTAATGAGTAAGTTGCACATAAATTTCTTTCTATTAGATTTAATGGTATAGGATAATAATTTGGGGTCACTATTGAACTCTTTTCTATTTAATGCAGCAACCCTCTGGAACTGCAACAGCAATCGTGCCAAGAACCTCTAGTGGCAGGGCAATCGGAAGAAAATCACACATTGATGGGTAAGTTTTACTGCTTGTTGGATCTGGGTAATTTCGGTTCATCAGAATCCAGAAATAAATTATTTTCTGTTTGTTACAGCTGCCCTCCGAAACACAAAAAGTAGGCCGGCGAGGAATCTTCTCCGAGGAAGGCAGAGCGAAAACCTCCGTTGAATGTGTAAGTTTTAATTAATATCATTTTTATTAGCTTTCGTGTTATATGGTATACTGCTTTTTCCTAATTGCTTGAAACTTTCCTCTGTCGTCTTGCAGTGCTGCTCGTCCTAGGCAATGGGAAGATGATGAACCTTCATTCAGCCTTGGGATAAGTCCTCCAGAATCTCAACCAAGTGCCTCCTCTCAACCGACAGTGAATCAACTCGAAATATTGGTAGACACGGTGGTAGATGCTGGGGGTGGCGGCAGCATTGAAATTTGCTGACGCAACAAGTGACAAGCCGAGCCATACAGCCATTGAAAGGTACAAAATCCTGAGAAAGAGAAAGAAATCATGGAGGAGTTGATGGAGAAGTGTTATCATTGGATGACACATCTAAAACAAACCAAAGATAGTCCCAACGAATATGATACCATATTCATCTTGAAGCGTGAAGCAAATTTCGAGGGGCTTAGACATCATTTCATGTCTCTAATGCCCGAACAACATGTGGAAAGCACGGTAAATTCTTTGCCTATTGTGTTAACATTAATGATTTTTCTAAAGACTCTTATACCATATATCTCATAAATTTTCTTCTTGTAGGTGGTCATTGCACATAGCATGATTCTCAGTGGAGTTGTTCATGTTGATTCATTTGATTGTCAAGTGTTCAGTTGTGTCCTTTTGTATGCATAAAATATTTTTTTTGATGATTGAATATTTATCACATTTTATTCAGCACATGATTGGTGTTCGGTTCAGTGGAAATGGTCATTTTGATTCACCTGATTGTTATGTATTCCGTTGAGTTTTTTTTTACATGCAAAAAAGTTTTTCTTGATGATTGAATGTTTATCACGTTTTATTCAGCACATGAATTGTGTTCGGTTCAATGGTGTTGGCCATTTAGATTCACTTCCTTGGTTCATTTGTGATAAATAATTTGGTTCATTTATGATTTAACTGAGGTTCGTTTTGCAGATGTTTATGTTGGGAAACCATGGCGAGAAATACATTGATCCAAAGACCAACAAGGCCTACCAGTTTGATATCGATCAATATGCCCACCACCGCCATTTTCTTGACAAAAGAAAACTCGCATCGCATCCATTTGTAAGTTGTGATTTCTAAAAATTCTTTGATAATTCTCTCGTTTGCTATCATTTCTACTAAAATATTCTATGATTTTCTCAAACTTCACCTGTTTGTGCCGATTTGCAATGGAGGACACTGGTGGTTGTGGATTGCCGATGCCCAGAAAAAGGTATTATATGTTCTTAACCTTGTGAAGAAGAAGAAAAAAAGAAATACCTGACTTGAGAATTAAACTGAACAAATTTGTTGTAAGTTATTTAAATCATACATATTTTGTTGTAAATTATTCAAACATCAGTAAAATTTAGTTCAGTGGAGTTCCTGATTTTGATTCACCTCATTTTTATGTGTTCACTTGGGTTCTTTTGCATGCACAAAATGTTTCTCTTGCTGATTGAATGGTTATCACGTTTTATTCAAAACATAAATAGAGTTCGGTTCATTGTAGTTGCTAATTTTCATTCACGTTTTGTATCTCTTTTAGGGATTAATAGTTTCCCAGATGAGGCTTTACGCTAGGGTGGAACCCTTAATGGAGGACGGAGAGGGAGAAGAAGCAGGGTATATCATGCTGAATGGTCATGTAACACCCTAAGTTCTTATACTATCGTGGAGGTTTTTAAAATAAGGTGCCACACTTGATCCAAGAAAAAGAATGACTTAATCGTTACGCGAGGCAGGAGTAAATACGTGTAGAGCGGAAAACGAGTAGCGCTAAAACGTTGAAATTTTGAATTAGAGTGAAATAAACATCATGATATGATTTAAAAGAAAAGTGAGTTCTATAATTTTGTTAATTTGTGAATTTAGTTTGAAGCTTAACTTAACTAAAGGGATTCAAATTGAAAGGTTATGATTTAAAGATTTTAATGAATTTAGAATGATCATGCTTTAAAGTGATTGATTTACGAATAAATGATTTTTGACTCTTTTGAAAAAGTTTTAACAATGAACTCGTTTAGATTGAATTTGTTTTAAAGGTTTTGAAAAATATTATAAAAGTATTTGATTAAAAGGAAAATTTCTGGTTGATGTAGTGGAGTAATTCGAGATATTAGTGATGAATAATCAGAGTGACGCAGCGGAAGGCGAGAGGGAACATCGACAGGATAGTGCTATGGTGGACGAGAGGCTTTGATGGCTCGTTTGGAATGACAACACTGGTAGTAGAACACTTCGAGGAGGATATATCACGTGATCCGAATTTTGAGGACAAAATTCCTAATTAGGAGGGGGAGGATGTAAGAACCGAAGTTTTTCACGTAAAACCGCCTTAATAAAATAATAACTTTAACTGACCGAAATAGGTTCAAAAATATAGAAATTATATTTTAAAAATAAAAAGGTAAAATTTGAATTTAATGAATTTTTTTGTGTTGAAAAATGTATCTTTTATGAAAAGTTTTTGTAAAAATGTGTACCGATGCTTAAGGTAGCAGTACCGGCTCTAGTCTGTCCAGTACCGCGTATTTTAAAAAATGAGATTTTGAAAATTGAATTTATTATTTTAAAAGGACAAAAATAATTTAGAATTGAAAACAGGATACTAATTCTAAAGGTTTTGACCCAAAGTGGATCCAACGGACCAAAAACACTTAGCGGGTTAGACTGGGTCCATGTTAGGCCCAAGTCCAACATATAAATACCGTAACTAAGAGGCATTCAGCCTCATGTTTCAGAAGAGAGAGAGATGGATGGTGAGAAGAGAGAAGAGAAGGGTTTGGGATTTTACTATTCACCCAAACCTTGTTTTGATCATAACTTGAGTTACGGAGCTCCAATTAACGAGCCGTTTGCGACTACACGTCGCTTTCGCCGAGCCCGTCATTTCTAACTAAGTTTTGTTGGTAAAATAGTATAAGAACAAGTAGATAATCTTTTCATCCTGTCATGTTCTTTTAGCTTCAATGTAGTCCCACCGTGAGATCAAAGTTAAATAATTAACGGAATGTCCTACATGACAGCAGTATAAGAACAAGTCGATAATCTGGAGAACAAGTACAAGCTCTAAAGGTACAAAATCAACTGTGGATGCATCAATACATTTATTTGTCATTCTCTTTAGTTATAAAAAATATTTCATTTAAATTGTAAGAAAAATGATAAAATAAATGTATTGATACATCTACAGTTGATGTTGTAACACCCTAAGTTCTTATACTATCGTGGAGGTTTTTAAAGTAAGGTGCCACACTTGATCCAAGAAAAAGAATGACTTAATCGTTACGCGAGGCAGGAGTAAATACGTGTAGAGCGAAAAACGAGTAGCGCTAAAACGTTGGAATTTGAATTAGAGTGAAATAAACATCTTAACCATGAGTACGTTTCAAAATACTTATAGGGAACTAAAACAGGAAAAGAAGCTAACTACGTCCTAAACTAATCTCGTCGAAGAGGCTCCCCTACTTGCATCCTATCCTATCCTTGATCAGGAGTCTTTAGTTATTCACGAATCGAGGTACCAGGGGTCTCCCTCCAACACCCTTTCGCGCAGTGAAGACCTGGTTCCGTTGCGTGGGATGAACCAAAACTCGACGGGGTGCCGAAATGGGGGAGTAGGGCACGTATTCCACCTTTGGGCCTCCACAAGGGTTCAGCTTCTCCTCTGGGTCCTCCTCCATGGTGTCTTCCTTCTGGCCATGGTTGTCGGATTTCTCTTCTTCAGTCTCGGGGTCGGACTCAAGGTGTACCACCTTGGATGACTGCTTCCTAGATGTTGAAACGTCCCTATCTAGGAAGGTTATGACGGACAGCTGGGGTTCTTCTTCCACGAGTTCTCGACCTAAGTAGATAGTTTGGAGCATGGTAGTAGTGGTCG
>NC_029792.2:119266774-119270028 GCF_000816755.2 Arachis ipaensis
CCTATCTAGGAAGGTTATGACGGGCAGCTGGGGTTCTTCTTCCACGAGTTCTCGACCTAAGTAGATAGTTTGGAGCATGGTAGTAGTGGTCGCAACTACCCACGCGTGCTTCGAGGGGTCATACTCAGAAGTTACCCTCGAGGGGGCACTGCGTCGTCTCTATCCGCTGTGCCATGTTCCTCTGGAGATAGTATGGGAAAAGAAAGGGAGTGAGAACCTAACGTCTCAGTAGGAGTGCTATGTAACACCTCCATATCCATCTCCAGCCCACGTGCGGGATTTTAAAAACAAGCGTATAACATGGCATGTAATATGCATCTTCTTTTTTTGTAAAACATGTGTGTAAAAGAAAGGGGAAACATATAGGAAAATAGAAGAATAACATCAACATAATCATAATTAAATCTAAGGAAAACATAGAACTCAAGCTTTCATTCGTGCCTTCTTTCTTTCTTAATTTATAACTTATATGGAGGGTATTGAGCTCAAACCGGTATAAGTAGGAGTCCCCTTCCCTTACTGAAGGTTCTTATCCCAAACGTTTTGGCGATCACCTTCCCTTACCGAAGGATCATCTCGATCGATCACCCTCCCTTACCGAGGGATCATCTCGATATCTTGTCTTTGGGGGTCACCTTCCCTTACCGAAGGATCATCTCGATCGATCACCCTCCCTTACCGAGGGATCATCTCGATATCTTGTCTTTGGGGGTCACCTTCCCTTACCGAAGGATCATCTCGATCGATCACCTTCCCTTACCGAAGGATCATCTCGATCGATCACCTTCCCTTACCGAAGGATCATCTCGATCGATCACCTTCCCTTACCGAAGGATCATCTCGATCGATCACCTTCCCTTACCGAAGGATCATCTCGATCGATCACCCTCCCTTACCGAGGGATCATCTCGATATCTTGTCTTTGGGGGTCACCTTCCCTTACCGAAGGATCATTCCCTCAGTTCTTTAACAAGTACGGTTATTTAGGCATATACAAGAATGAACCATGCGAGAGGAGAGGCATATATCATGATAAAATAAGCATGTTTGAATAAGATTTTATACGAAAGTAGGTACTCTCGTCCCTAGAGGGGTATAAAATAGATGTACATTATAAAAAAATAGGATATTAATTAGCTGTGCCATGTTCCTCTGGAGATAGTATGGGAAAAGAAAGGGAGTGAGAACCTAACGTCTCAGTAGGAGTGCTATGTAACACCTCCATATCCATCTCCAGCCCACGTGCGGGATTTTAAAAACAAGCGTATAACATGGCATGTAATATGCATCTTCTTTTTTTTTTGTAAAACATGTGTGTAAAAGAAAGGGGAAACATATAGGAAAATAGAAGGACAATCATCAACATAATCATAATTAAATCTAAGGAAAACATGGAACTTAAGCTTTCATTCGTGCCTTCTTTCTTTCTTAATTTATAACTTATATGGAGGGTATTGAGCTCAAACCGGTATAAGTGGGAGTCCCCTTCCCTTACCGAAGGTTCTTATCCCAAACGTTTTGGCGATCACCTTCCCTTACCGAAGGATCATCTCGATTATCTTGTCTTTGGGGGTCACCTTCCCTTACCGAAGGATCATCTCGATTATCTTGTCTTTGGGGGTCACCTTCCCTTACCGAAGGATCATTCCCTCAGTTCTTTAACAAGTACGGTTATTTTAGGCATATACAAGAATGAACCATGCGAGAGGAGAGACATATATCATGATAAAATAAGCATGTTTGAATAAGATTTTATACGAAAGTAGGTACTCTCGTCCCTAGAGGGGTATAAAATAAATGTACATTAAAGAAAATAGGATATTAATTAGCTGAATAAAACAATTATAAGAAAACATATACTCTTGACCCTAAGAAGATATTAATGATATAATGTAAAAAGTATAATCTAAGTGCATATAGTAAGAAAGTGAGTATTTGAAATACTTGGATTAGATATTATAAAAAGTATGTACCCTTGATCTTTAAAATAAAGGAGCAATAATGATATAAGGGGTCACTTAGTTGCATATAATAAAATAAGGTTCCTTGAACAAGATATAAAAAGGAGCATGTACTCTCAATATTAAAGGAATAATAATAATGTAACGGTAGCAAAGGTCATGTAAGGGTACATAGTAAAATTAGGGAATGTTAAATAATTTAATAAAATGTTATAAAGGGGCATGTACTCTCAACATAAAAGGAATAATAATAAGGTAACGGTATCAAAGGTCACGTAAGGGTACATAGTAAAATTAGGGAATGTTAAATAATTTAATAAAATGTTATAAAGGGGCATGTACTCTTAACATAAAAGGAATAATAATTAAAGGGTCATGTAAATGCACATAGAAAAGATATGGGATACATATTAATGGATTTCAAGAGGGTATAATTGACAAAATAGATAATCATGCTCAATGTAGATGAGAGATAAGCAAAGAATAATTCATGCCATAAAATACATGAAAGGTGATAGCCATGCATGGATGGAAGAAAACAAAATAAAGCATACTACATGCCAACATAAGTAAGAAAGGCATAATTTCCTACCTTCTTTTCTAACGCTTCTTTGAGCTTGCCTCTTGTGTTTGCCCACAGAATATTATTTCTTTGTAGAGAGAGAAGGGAGAGGATAAGTGTTTGAGAGAAGTGATTTTCTACCTATGGGTGCTCCCCTATGAGAGTATTAGAGAAAAAATAATATATTGATTAAAAAAATAGTCAAACAAAAAAGTAAAACTAATTTTTAATATTTACATGATATTTTTTAATAAAAAATTATATTGATTCAAATGCAAGAAAAATAGTTAGCTCGTGTATATTACATGCACACGCATTTTCATAATAAGTGTCTTATGTTAGAAGAAAATGTATTTTAATACTTTTTTTGTTGTTAAAAAAATTAATAGCAAATATTTGATACATTCAAAAATAAATGCTACATGTCTAATTACTTGTATAAATATTATTTAATTTAACTAAAATAAAATGCAACTTGAAATGGCCAAAAATTAATTTTATTTTAAATATCATTAGTTTTAAATGAATAATTTTTTTTTCAACCAAATCCCCAATCAAGTATTCATTTTTCCAACTTTTAAACACCAATACTTTTTCGTAAACAAGTCTTTTAATCTTTCTTCTATTAATAGTGTAGTGTCCTTTATTTGTCTAGTTAAAATTTTATGTATGTGTTGTTTTTGCAAAATTTCTGTGTTATTTTAAAAATTTGTAATTTTTTACAATTTTTT
>NC_029792.2:119270147-119273012 GCF_000816755.2 Arachis ipaensis
GCGCCGTTGCCGGGGAGCCCAATGGTGCTATGTTATTGGCTATTGTACATATTGTGAATAGCTTTATTTTTTTGTTTACTTGTTGATTTTTGCTAGTTTTAGGATTTAGTCTTCTTCATTTCTTATTGCTCTTTGTTTTTTTTTTTTTACAAATTTTATTTAAAATGAATTAGCTTAAAATTTAACCAAAAAAAATAAAAGAAAAAAAATTATAAACACTATAAGCCATGCTAAGATATTGTGAGTTATCATTTTATACCTAAATTATGTTAGGGTAGTGTGAGTTACTTTTTGGAACGTAAATCCTGCTACCTTCTAGTGCTTTAGGTTAAAAACACTATAAATCATGCTACTCGTGGAACAATTTGTGTGCATTTCTAAAATGAGTTCAATGAATAAATTATTCTAAAGTGTGGTGATTTACATATTATTAAAAGCACAAATAATAAAGAGTACAGAGGAAAAGAAAAATCAGATACAAGTTTAAAGTGTTTCTGACTGGTGCAAAAACAAATGGAGAACTTAGCCTCATATTTATAGCCTAGGTCACCCACTCCATTTGCTATCCTGAGCAATGTGGGACTAATTCAACCAAATCCTAACAATCTCCACTTTAATTGAAATAGTCACACATCTTCAGCTTCCATTGTCAACACCGACAATTCTTTGCTGCCATTGTTTATACCGACAATCATAGTTCAGAGAACTATCATACTGTGGGACTAATTCAACCAAATCCTAACAATCTCCACTTTGATTGAAATAGTCACACATCTTCAGCTTCCATTGTCAACACCGACAATTCTTTGCTGCCATTGTTTATACCGACAATCATAGTTCAGAGAACTATCATACTCCACCATGAAAGTATACTCACTTGGAATTAGACTACTCCAAGCATTTCACCTTGGTACAGATCGAAACCTTGCTGAAAATTCATGGTGCAACTTCCAAATTGGCTTTTCCTGGAAGTTCTTCAACCATCGACCTAACTCCGCCACACACCTTGCATCTCAACGTCAACCAATGTCCATGTGCAATTGTGGACCCGATTGCCACAACTCATCCTTATCTATGGCAGTGCGGCAATACCATGAGGATTGCCTTGTGCAAACCTGATTGTATCAACACATCCTTGACTTGTATTTGCCACAAGCCAAAATTGATTCTTCCATCAAATTTCTCTATTTCAAGCTTCACAGCACTTGAATATCCTGACATTGTTGCAACTGTATACTGGAATAGTATAACTCAACCGTGCACTAGGAAGGGTTCCCAGGAAAGAGAGGTGGGTCACAATGGACACACTTAAATACCAAGTCTTTCCTTAGCCAGAACCTTTCCAAACAGCACTCTCACAGTGTCACACTGCCTTCCAGCAACAACAACAGCAACCAAAGATCAATCTCAAGTCACAGGACAAAATTCTTTTCTGATGTGGAAGGTCAGACTAGGCTGCAACCACAGAGCATACTAAGAATAAATCCCACCGAACCGAAGCTCTTGATACCACTTGTTGGGAATAAGACACCATTCCCCGAAAACACGAGAAATAAAATAGACACAATCACAACACAAGAATTTAACGTGAAAACTCCAGTTACCGGAGAAAAAACCACGGTCGTTGTCAAATGACAACCAGAGAATATCACTATGTGAAAATTGTTACAACACATAGACTTCTTTTTCTCACCGGCACTCCAGTACACCCACACTCTCTCAAAGCAAATATCTAACTACACCTCATAACACTCTCTAATAAAGAGTACAGAGGAAAAGAAAAATCAGATACAAGCTTAAAGTGTTTCTGACTAGTGCAAAAACAAATGGAGAACTTAGCCTCATATTTATAGCCTAGGTCACCCACTCCATTTGCTATCCTGAGCAATGTGGGACTAATTCAACCAAATCCTAACACATACCTTATCCATTACCTGCGAATACCTAATCTGTGCCTTGATATTCTGATCCTGCAACCAGATTGTTTCCATCAAACGTTAAGTGATGAGATGCACCTCCGAAAGAACCACCTCCAACACTGTTATGCAACAATCAAAGTGCTGTCTTCATAGCCAAGAATCCAATTCTCCATCACCGTTCCAAGCACTTTTAAAATTGATCTTCACTTTGTGCGTAATATAGTTGTGCAGAATCTCGCGCATGTGGTGCATATTCCAGCATACAATCTGATGGCCATTATATTAACCAAGTCTATCTTTCTCAAGTTGTTTGAATTTTTTCGATCCAAATTGAGGGAGGATGATAGGAGTTATCAGGAAAAACCGAAAAAGAAGTGAAGATAAGCTGAGTTGTTCAGGTATAGTTAGTTAGAGAGGTATGTGCGTGACGTGTCATGCAAGATTGTTAAACTGCTCAAACTGATTACAAATATTTTGTAATAACACGTGATCAGTACTACTGCTATCACTATAAAAACACTACTTGTACTTGTATTCATTGTTCAATTACTCCTTTTTTTTCTCTTTACTTTCTATTCTTTACTCTTTTTCTTCTCTAAAGCTGGGTTTAACTCTCATTCATCACAAAGTCTAGGTTCTTATACCTTTCACTCTTTACTTAAGATTTTTTTTGTGAAGAGAGTAGAATTGCTAATGTTCTTACCAATAAAGATCACTCCCAATTCTAATCCTTAGATTTTTATGTCTATTTTATGCTTTTAGTGAGATTAGAGATACAATTGAGTTATAAATATAATGCAACGAATGTAACTTTTCCCAACTCATCATTGTATAGCATTTTTGTTTTGATTGGGCTTTAACCCTAATTCATTAAAGAAATAAATTTAAAATGTGCATTTTTTTTGTTTATATATAGTATAACAATTATTTTAAATTTCGTCTTTTA
>NC_029792.2:119273159-119285088 GCF_000816755.2 Arachis ipaensis
TTTTGACTATAGCTTTTTAGTTAGATGATTATTTATAAAGTGTATTAAAAAATAATTATTTAATAAGAATACATTACTAAAATGGTATTAGAAAGATTCTGACAATGACAGAAACAATCCTAAAAAATATGAAAGACAAAAGAGTTTTCAAAAGATTACTAAAATTGGTAAAAATTAACAATATCAATTACGTTTTGTCTTTCTATAACTATTTATACATTTTTTCAATTTTTTTTATATCTGTTCACTGCAAATAAAACATGATAAAATTACCTTCTTCTTTCTTACCTACATATATATTTGACTTTTTCTCTTTTCTTTCCAACTTTTTTTTTGTTACGAAAAACTTCTCCTCTTCCTAATAAAGAAAAAGCTCTTATTCTTCGTCACATTGTGCCAATCGCATACCCTGCCGTTTTCGTCTCAAAATTATTTTTTTTCGTCACCTTCATTGGTGCTTCTAAAGTTTTTCAGGTGTACGCGCTGTTTCTTTGCTATTTTTGTTTTAAGGTTACTTTTTTCTTCTTTCTTTTCTTTTTTTGAACATTCCTTTGTTCTTGATTTTATGATTTTCTTACATGCTAATAATCATTGCAAACTGTTATTTTGGAAGATTGTTTTTTGGGTTTCTTTTGATACATGAGAGATGCTCTTGAGAGGGTTATTTTTTAGAAAAATTTATTGTTGAGAACTGATTTTTGAGGAATGATATTTTTGCTTGAATCTTTGTTATTATCCGTTAACAAAAAATGTTAACGTGGATAATAGAGTAGATGATGTGGCCAATGGAATAGATGATATGAAAAAAACTTCTCAAACTTTTACCTCTTCGTAGTCTCTCTCCTCTATTCTACCTCTTTCTCCACCTCTTTCTCTTGCTCTCTCAAAGAGCACTATCGCGCTATTCTCTGGCACCTTGCAATTTGCGGGCCAACACCAACTACCGCATTATTCTTTCTTGTGTTTCTCCTTCATCACCAAGGTTCTAAGAATCGGACCGGTCATCAAACCGCTCTAATTACTGGTTCACTGGTTTATTGGTCTAACCGGTCCAACCGGTGGTTCAACCGGAAAAACCGCTTTAGAATAAAATAATGAAAAGATTATAAATAAACATCCTAAAATATAATTATAGTCTAATATAATCTTAAAATATCTTCGAAATTTAAAACACTATATAAAATATCATCAACCAAATCCATATGATCTTATTAAAATACAAATTCAACTGTTAAATAGTAAAAAAACATATCTAAATATTAAATTCCAACATCATGATTTATCAATCATCAAAATCAGCAAGAACTTGTTATCGGCAATTGCTTCTTAATTAATACTATTATCCATAATTGAAATTAATAAAACAGATACGAAATTAAAAACAGTCACAACACAATGAAAAATAAAAAAAAAACCATCAACAAGACCATATCTGAATTAAGCCTACAGCATTCAGCAACAATCACAAAACCCTAGACCTTCACCCAGCAATTAGCAGAATACAAAACACCAGAACAAAAATAATTAGGAGCATACAAAACACTAAAAGTCATTAGCAGAATACAGCATCTACAAAACAAAACCATTAGCAGAATACAGTAAACCTTTACCCAGCAAAACCAACATCTACAAAACAAAGCCATCAGTAGAATACAAACACAAGAACAAAAAATTCAGTAGAAATAATGAACTTCATTGGCACAATACAAACAAATTGCTTTAAAATAAAATAAAATTCTTGAACCCAACTAATACAACAGCACGTCGTAACTCAAGTTGCACAAAGTAACCAAAGGTGCTTGAACTCAGATATACGCACAAAGAGCAAAATTCTTGGCACAGTGTGCTAACTAACTAAGCCAGCTATAACAAATGTAAACAAAGCCAATTTTTGATTGAATCCTAAATCCTAAATAAAAAATAACATTGTGGATTCCCAATTCTTGGCACCGTTTCTGGAGGTAATCTAACTGCCAGGGTGTTTAATCACATCAGTAAAGAACCAATAATCAGTAGGGAACCTGAGCTAATCACAAAATATTCATTAATCAATAAAATCGCAACACATAAAACCAGAGCTAATCACAAAAACAGAGCATAAAAAGGTAGAAAAAAAACGAACAACAGCTAAACAATTGAAGAACAAGCAAGCAAGACATTCATTGACCTTCGAAGAAGACGCCAACAGACCCTTGATTGATGGACGATGCCGACCAGACGACGACAAGAAGATGAAGCCAACGGCAAGAAGATGCAAAGAGTAGGGGATGGGGCGAGCTTGCGGAAGAAGAGAGCAGGAAAGTTGGAGACTTGGGGGCAGTGGCTACACGAACGGACGGCGGCAGAGCTCGACGGACGGACGCGGCAGTGGCTCGACGGAGAGGCGGCAGTGGGTCGAAAAGAGTAGCTAGGGTTGGATAAGGGAGAGTGAATGATTCGGGCAAGCAGAGCATAGGCTGAGAGGAGTGAGAACTGAGAAGTGAAGTGGTTCAGTTCAGTAATCAGTAGGCCAAAGTTGCAAACGACGCCGTTTCCTTAAAACCAGCCGGTTACCGGTCCGGTCCAACTGGCCGGTTCTCGTCCGATTCACCGGTTTCTCACCGGTTTTTGTTTCAGCAGTTTTACGTACTTGACCGGACCGTTTGTATCGCCGGTTCGCGGTTGGACCGGTTCGACCGGCCGGTTCGGTCCGGTTTTCAGAACATTGTTCATCACCATACAGTTCAACAACAACAACAATAAAATATATTTTTTTCAAAAAAAATTAAAAGGAAAAAGACATCAAGATTTAGAGGGGGAGAGAGTGGAAACAACAAAGAGAGAAGAAAGATAACTGTTTGGGCTACGTTATTCTTTGAGGCGGAAAAGGATCTTGTACAACAATGCTCAAGGAGGAACGAGGAGGACTGGGAGGCAATTGGTGACAGACGATTTCCACAGTTGCAGTTGCTGCAAGAAATAAAGAGATGGAAGATGACTCAAAGGATCGCGTGAGCGATGGAGGAAGAGATGGATCTTGGAGGCCAACTGTAACGACTTAGCTTCTAACACGTCATGATCAATGCTAGCCGTCAGGCACTACTTCACATCTTTTCTTAGATACTCTAGACGTTATATTAAATATATACTGTTCTTGCTGAGTTTGGCCGGTGTATAGCTCGTCCGTCGATGAATGTCTTCAAGCTTCTCCTCGTTGGGATGAGTTATACATCGGTAAGGAGAGAACAAGGGGGTGGGTACCTGCAAAAGACACTCCGACGCTCAAGTCAGTAAGTGTTTAAGGGGTATAAGAATAATTCTATGAATATAGAATGTAAGACATGAAATAGAAGTCATCATGTGTTGTATATTATAATAATTCTATGAATATAGAATGTAAGACATGATATAGAACCTATAGAACTTATCATGGTATTGTCCATTGTGTAATAATTCTATGAATATATAATGTACATAGAATATATCTAGAATGTCCCTAGAATGTATCTAGAATGTATATAGAATTTGGTGCCTTTTATAGGCATATAGTTGATGAATAGAGTTGATGGTATGACCGTTGATCATTAAGTCAGAATAATGGTCATTAAGTCGGTAATGAAGGTGTCGGTTACAAAATGAATGATAATTAAGGCCGAGTTATAACTCATAATGCACAATAAAGACCGAGTTATAAGGTGACGGATCATAGCCCCCAAGCTTTGTCTGACGATCATATGATCCAGGCTAAGCTTAGAAAATAAAATGATTTATAACTCGGTTAAAAGATAAGTGAATAATGATATGGTGAGCCCCCAAGCTTAGTCGGGTTATTATGTCGGCACTTATTCAAAAAATAATTGAATGATAAGAGTCATTCAATCAAGATAGTTGTGTGGGGATACTTTTCCGCTTAAGAACAATTTTAGCATTTGATTGTATGTGAACTGAAAAGTTCAGAGATAGATATCCATTGATGGAATCGATTGTATGATTCGAGGATATAATGGTTAATTGTCTTGGGAATTTTTCCGACCCACAATAACTTATTGATAAATTTCTCGCTCAAAACAATTAGTTATTGAATATTTACAATTTATAGTGAAGGTCTGACATGAATAAGATAAATCGAGAAAATGAATAGGTATAAAGTCGCAACATATATTGAGTAATATATATTGTAAAAGTAAGATAGTTCAAAGTAAAAAAATATACCTTGAAAGTTGATAATTATAGAGAAGAAAACGACATATATGAATGTCATACATGCCAAATGTGAATATCTAAATTTTATTTTGTAGGACATGCTTTAATTTGATAATAAAGCAATAAGATAGCAGTTATTAAATTATACATTTAGTATAATGTTTCTAGCAGGTACAGTATGACGAATGATATTTCTCGTGCAATAATAGTAAATTTTGAATGCTTGCATGTGTTTTTGCTTAACTTTTTGTATTAAACAAATAGTAACATAAAAGTTAATAGCATAAAGTGAATAGTATAATAGTTATATACAATTGATATATAATTAATTTTTTATGGAATTCAATTTTAAGATTTGAACTCATCATTATCGTCATTTAATTGTATAAATGAAATCATTAAGCAATAAAATATATAATAAAATAAAAATGCAATTGACATGGTAGTTATATGTCATTATTGTATAGGACATATATTAAGGTTTGAATATAACTAATAAATCAATAAATATTAGTTACACAAAATATAAATGCATATGTTGAATAAAATATATAATTTTACTTGTGTAAGTAGAGAACTTTGAAAAAGTAAACAAAATTGAAAACCGAGTTTGTTCTTGGATTGATTGAAAGCCAAGTTTGTTTTTGGATTGGTTCGTTGATCGATTATGAGATGTGAAATATTATGATACGTAAAAATGAAACAATTTGAATGTATAAAATACATACTTTATAAAAAGTTACGATAGATTAAAATTTGATAAGAGGTATTAAATAAAATCTTAAATAAGATTGTTGAGATTGGTTAAAAATTTGAATGTAAATCAAGTTTTATGAACCTAAGGAGAGTGGGAATTATTTTACTCGTCCCCACAGACGGCGCCAATTGTTCTTGCTGAGTTTGGCCGGTGTATAGCTCGTCCGTCGATGAATGTCTTCAAGCTTCTCCTCGTCGGGATAAGTTATACGTCGGCAAGGAGAGAACAAGGGGGCGGGTACCTGCAAAAGATACCCCGACGCTCAAGTCAGTAAGTGTTTCAGAGGTATAAGAATAATTCTATGAATATAGAATGTAAGACATGAAATAGAAGTCATCATATGTTGTATATTATAATAATTCTATGAATATAGAATGTAAGACATGATATAGAACTTTTAGAACTTATCATGGTATTGTCCATTGTGTAATAATTCTATGAATATAGAATGTATATAGAATATATCTAGAATGTATCTAGAATGTATATAGAATTTGGTGCCTTTTATAGGCATAGAGTTGATGAATAGAGTTGATGGTATGACCGTTGATCATTAAGTCAGAATAATGGTCATTAAGTCGGTAATGAAGGTGTCGGTTACAAAATGAATGATAATTAAGGCCGAGCTATAACTCATAATGCACAATAAAGACTGAGTTATAAGGTGACAGATCATATATATATGAGCCTGTAGTGTTAGTCAAGATCGCGTGTTAGATAGATATAACGGAACAGGTAATAGTGAAACAAATAATATCTACATGAAGCATAGAAAATACAGAAAACATAATAATATCATACATATATGCTCAAAAGATCATTTAATACATCATATTTCATGCCAGGTTACGCCATTGCTTATTCTTGAAAATATCTACAGACTCAATTATTTATACTAACAGGCTCCGACTCACAAGAGCCACCATAGTTTAGGACCCGTTCTAACTTATTTATATAGATATTTACAAAATCACCTAACCCTCTATAAGTCTACACAGCGTGCGGGCAAGGACTACTACTACTGCTGCTACTATTACTACTGCTGCTCATGGATATCTTGGTAGCTGAGAAAATATTGTGCTAAAGCAAGGAGAGAGTCATCGGACACACCCGTGGTGTTGCTGCTCGCCTATCCAAATGCGGGAAACCCAGAGAAGATCATGCTGGTTCCCATTTACAGAATGGGGGAAGTAACGGGGTGAGAACCTAAAGTTTCCAGTAGGGTACTACACGAAAAACCTAAGAGGTTCTGCAGCCTAAGTCTAAGAGTTCGCGTAGTTGTGTCGGTAAGTCATGCAAATAAGTACAAGCACAAGTATATAGCAGAATAGTAAACAAGCATAGAATACTGAAAGCAGAAATAAAATACAGTCACAGAGAAATGCAGCAACAAAGTATGATACATGCCTGGTCCTATGCAGGCCATGAGCTCACGCGTCGGTTGACTACCCGCAACCCGACATTACCGGAGACTAAGCCCGAATATGGTTTTTCCAACTGCTTACGTTCTGCATACGTGCCTAATGGATAAAGCCACGTGCATTCTGGCAACTGATAATCGTCACAGAGCTTGATGCCATAGTATGCTAATAGTTGGAGAAACAGGTTTCAATATAAAGTGGGCATCCCCACATCTTATAGTTCTGGTTCTGTCGGAACAAAAACTTATTTTTCCTAGATAATCTCTTGCATGGTTCTGGTTCCGTCGAAGCAGATACTCCTCCTCCCCAAATAAGTTCTTAACACCTTGGGGTTTACAGTTTTCTTTTTCCACGACATTTTTCAAATAAACTTTATCTCTAAGGGACTTCTTTGTACTTTTCTTTTATAAAAACTTGTGTCCGGTCTCTTCTCTTTAAATCACTTAGCATTGGTCACATTTACTATTTTGTTTTTGGTACTTTTATATATTTTCAATTTTGCTATTTTGTACATAACTTCTTTTTTTACCATTTTCTTTGGATTTTTAGTGATACTTTCACCACTAATGTTATTACTTTACTATTTTACCCTCATATTTTTTCTAACATACTCTTTTACCCTTTATTAAGTTAATTAATCATTTTTAATTGTTTTTACTTTATACTTAAAAATTATCAATTTATTTCTAAGTGTTCTAATTTTTTCATTTAATTTATTTAGTGTTAAAAATTTACAAGGCACTAATAAAGAATGGCCCAAAAATACAAGGTGCTCCTAGTAAGTAGCAGTCCATATGGTGGGCGTCCCCACGTTCATATAGTCTCTGGCTAGGCAGGATGAAAGTCCGCTCTGCCAGGTACTTCTTAGCACCTTGGGGTTTACAGTTTCTTCTTCCGCGGCACATCTCAACAGAATTTATTTCTAAGGGACTTCTCTTTTCTTTTTATAAAAACTTGTACTCGGATTTTTCTTAAAACGTCTCAATCTTATCGCATTTTACCATTTTGCCCTTTTTATTTAACTTTTCTTTTTACCGTTTTCGTTTCGTTTTTAATGACGCTTTCACTCCTAATGTTATTATTTTACTATTGTATCTTCATATTTTCCTAATATACCGTTTCTCCTTGATTAAGTTAATTATTCATTTTTAATTTGACTTTATGTCTGAAATTACTAAGATGCCCCTAAGTTCTCTAGTTTTTACCGTTTAACCTTATGTAGCATCAAATTTTACCGAAATAATCCTATTAGTTGTCTATGATTAAAATTATTCCTAATAATTTTATTTAATGCCAAATTTCACCCTTTATTAATTTTATTTACTTATTCTAATTACTGTTTTTTACTGTTTTACTTCTAACTTTTACTAAAACTTTTATTTAGGTCCGAAATTTTATTTTAATTATAATTCTGACACAACTAATTTATATAATTACTTTTTTATCTCTGATGATACTAAGTTCAAAATCTTACTGATCTTTAAATTAAATTATATTTTTAACCCTCTTTTTATCTGAAATGACCATAACACCCTTTTCATTTTTATCCACTTATTTCATAGGATTAAAAATATTTTTCTAACTTCTTTTTAACTCCTTAGAACATGACTTTTCAGGTTTCTAAGGGCTGAAATTTTCAGAAACAGTTTTATATTTTTATCCACTTTTAGTGACGTTCAAAACTTGAAACTTAAATCACAAGTGTTTCAAATAATTTCAGTGGTTCCATATAATTTTCAAAGATAAATAAGCTTCATATAACACTCAAATAATAACTCAAAAATAGAGAAGCTCCACTGAATTTACAGATTATAAAATTAAGCACAAAATCACTACAAAGTAACTTATTTGAACATTGAATCAAGCATAAATATATTATAACTATTTCTAATCCCTACTTCTTGTTTAGTTCAGTTCTTACATCTCTCACACACTAGAAAATACTCACACAAAGGCAGAGACACGACTGGTGGTGGTGCTATATTTTTCTTGGCCAAAAAGTGTCGTAAAAAAAGTGATGAAATTAACCACTCTGAGCTTGAAATTTTCTATCTCTTTAGGTGTACTCCATATGGGCTTTAAGATGGAATTTCTGTGCATAGAAGAGAGCAAGAATTTATCATGGTCACTGCTAAAAAAACTGAAAAGAATAGAGAAGGAACAAGAACTCACTTTGCTGAATTTTCGGTAAAAACACAAGAATTAGTGAAAATGGGTAAGAAATTGTGTTTGTATGGCTTGAATTCTTGAAGAACACATGAAGAATAAATGGAAGAAATGCTAGAATTAAGGCTAAAATATAGAGAGAAAGTGCAATATTTTTCTCTCTTTCTCTCAAAAATTCGGTAAAAAAGTGGTAAAAATGCACAAGTGTTTGTAAATTTTTTTTAGCAAAATTTCTTTAAATAAAAATTCAGAGTCTTGGCTGAATTAATTGTAGTAAAAGGGCTAAAATTTTTTGTGGTCAAGGGATAGGTATTAATGAAGAAGGGGTTTGAAAACGAGAAAGCTTGGTCAGCGCTTGTATGTCGAGTTTATCTGCAATTAGCTGCAGCTAGTTACTCGGGGATAAAAATACAGTAAAGAGAGGTGAGAGACTGAGATAATAGTATCCCAGAGGCTGAGAGGGAGGGGCAAGTTACTTGAGTGGCAAGTAAGAGGATTCGGTCATTCGGGGTCTCTAGGAGTCGCTTGTGGAATACTAGTCAGAAATTCGGTTCGAGATAACTTTTACTGTGTGGTAAAATAATTAATGACTATAATTTATTCTTAAAGAAATAAATTATGAATGGATTGCTAATATTAATCTTGAGACAATTACTAAGATCGAAATTATTTCCATCACTAATTTCGAGTTTTTCGGTTACTAACTTTTTCCAGCACACGCAAAACTGCCACTGAAAGTGAATTTCTATCTCAAAAAGTCTCTATTGAGGAAAATAAATCAATGACAAGCAAGTATTTATTTTTAATAGTCAAATTTGACTTAGAGAAATTAATTGCCCTCATAAAGTCAAGTTGGACCTATTAATTACTATTTTATAATTTATTTTTATTTTTTTACCATTGGGCCTACCTCACTAATAGTTATTGGACCGTAGTTCATGATTTTGTAGAATAAGTTAAAAAATAGCCAGAAAAATTAGTTTATGAAAAATTGAATTTGATGGATATCAGTGATTTAGATAATGGGGAGTTGAATCTAGACCTCTTTTAACTTTGCTTCTTGTTCTTCAAAATGGGTGTATCTTATAGATTCTATTGAGTCACCTTGTGTAGAAAAGTAGAAGATACTTTTTTTTTTGTCTCTTGTTGAAGGAGGAGCCAAAATAAAACTGAGTGCAAGGTCTATAACAGTGAAGTATAACTAAATAGAATAGGCATGAGATAATTTTGTTTTGTCTTCTAAAGTATAAAACCAGAAACAAAGAAGCGAAAGAGAAGTGACACAGCCATATATCCTGGTTCAGCTACCCAGTGCAATGTAGCCTATATCCAATCTTCATTATAACAATAATGGAATTTCACTATCTTTCAACAAGATTACATACATCAATTTTCCTAGGATTCAACCCAATCCTATCTGGGACAAACCCAACTTCTACGCAAGCTATATTTAACTAGGTTCATTCCCTAGATTTCAACTGCAAAGTGCTCACCCAACTTGTAAGGGAATCCCCTCAATATCATGAAAATAAAACAGAAAAATATACAAAAGATTTTTGAAATAAACATTGACTTTTCTCCTAGTCTAACTCTCTTTGTCTTTTTTTACTCAATGACTTTTTCATACATTTCTCACTGTATTGCCTTTCTCCATTGAAACAAAGAAATATTAAACTGAGAAAACAGAATATTCAATGAGAACCATGAAGGAGAATAATGTAATAGTTCTGTAAAGCTGTATTTGTTTACAGAGACAGGAACACAGAAACACAAAATTGTGTTTGACATAGGAGACATGGACAGAGACAATGTGTCTAGAGACACTGAATTAGTGTATTTTGTGTCCATTCTAATAGGAAGGGCACGGAGACACAAACAAGAGACACAACTTATTTTTTATTTTTTCTTTCATTATTCTTGTTAATTTTTCATAATTATATTTTTTATTATTATATTTTTTCAACTTAAATTTTTGAATAAAAAAAATGAGAATAAATTAGATTCCTATAATTTGTTCTAGTTTATCACTAAACATAATACAAAAATACAAAATTTTGTGTCTCTGTCTTTATGTCTTGTTCTCAGTGTCTTGTCCTGTCCTATTCTCAAAAACAAACACAGCCTAAGATATGGGAACCCAAACTTTGTGCTCTCACTCCTTGTCTCAATCCTTGGTCATTTACCCCTTTAGTAGAGAAGTAAAGTTTTCAAAGTTCGAAGCTTGGCTTGCACATGTTTGACTTCTTCTTCCCCAATATCAGCAGCGACAACGGCGTCACAGAAGAGAGATAGAATAGAAGCAGTGATTAAATCATACATGTATCCATACTTTCTATCTTCTCTTTCATCATTTTTCATCTTACTTCTTTAATCTAATCCCTTCATTTGTGCTTTGGCTCCAAGTAATTTTTCTGACTATTGATTTCTTGCAAAGCTCCATAACCTCTAAATTCTTAAGCTTTTCGATTCGGTGTATGCAGAGAGGAGATTTTCTTTCACGAACTTCAATGTTGCACAAAGATGGAAAGATTTTTCCAATGAGCCTTCGGATGTGATCTTTGCTTTTAAGCCTAGATTCTTTGACTTTCTTTTTCTTTGATTGAAATTGGTAACTCACTTTTTGTACTTTGATTTAGTCCTAATAAGAGCTTTTCATTTTTCTTGTTTTGCTTCAGAGTTTTATGTGGGTGAGAGAGAAGAGTGAGAAGAGAGAGTTTGGTTCGGTAGTGTGTGATTTGGTTCTAATAAAAATGGAGTTTCATTGTTTACTTAGCAACCAAATGAGTGAATGGACTTGGATCAGTAATTAGGCCTTTTGCTTGTTTTTGGGCCATTCATTCTTTGGATTAAAAGTGATGATATAAATACTTATTGGATAATGTCCAAAAAAATTGCTTATCAGATCTAAACTAATGTTGGGCTTTGTTAGCTTGTGATTGGGCCTGAAGCTAGTTGTTGGACCAGTATGTTTTATATTAATTTTTTGCATAATTAAGTAAATTAATCACACACTTAAATTTTTAACTCAATAATAATGTTTAGTCATCATCAATTAATTTATTGTTTAGCTTTAAACTTAATATAATTCTTACACCAACAAAAGAGGTGGAGAAAAATATGTGTATGTTGTTTTGTCTTTGTATCTCTTTTGAGATGAGATAAAAAAGGTAAAAGAAAAAGATAGATTTAGAGAGGATAGAAAAAAAAAAGATGTATTATTTATTATTTCATTAAGTCTATTTGTCAATTCAGTATTTTTTGTCAATCTAAATGAAATCACTTAATAAAAGGTTATTTTTGTCAAATGTAACTATTTTAAATGATTTATTTATCGTTCCCATCTTTTGGAGTTATTATTGTCAACAATAAAATTTTTTAAATACTATTTTATCTTTATTTGATA
>NC_029792.2:119285225-119291442 GCF_000816755.2 Arachis ipaensis
GATATTTAAGTTTTTGACAATTTGAAAAATATATTTAAGTTTTTGGCTTTTCTAAAATTTGAATATATTAATCACTCATGTTCATTTGGGTCTGTCAGATCCAAGAAAAAATCAAACGTGACTCCCGTTGTACTGATTTAGTTGATACAAATGCACACGTGAAAAAGTTTTTAGAAATAAGACAACTTTGCCTCAAAAATTGATGTGTCTAAATTTTAAAGATGTCAAACACTTAAATATATTTTTTAAATCCTCAAGAATTTAAATATTCGCATACCAAAAAATAAGATCGTTTTGTCAATTTTCTCAAATGAGTATATCTGTAACTATAACTATATAAAACATTTTGCACCAAACAAATTAAACCCGTACTTTATTACAATTAAGCTCATCCACTTTTGACTCGTCAATTCACTATTTTTAATTTTCATACACTCAGAGTATAAAATATTTTAGATTTTGATTCTCTAAATTTTGAATTTTACAAAGGTAAAGTGTAATCTTTCACCATTTATTTTATAAATAGGATCAAGAGAAAATATGAGGGAGAAACTATTCAATGATAAAAGATCATACTCTATCCTCTAAAGTGAAAATTCAAAATTTAAATGATCCAACTTCAAATATTTTACATAAAGAAAAGTATAGGGAGCCAATGGAATATTTGTACAATCTGTACAATAGAGGTTTAGGGAGTATTAGAGATATAACCATTAGTGTTACTTTTTCTCATCAACATAAGTTTTTAGAATGAGTGGTATTATGATATGGTATCAGAGCTCTAAATTGGAAAGGTCAAGAGTTTGATCCTTAGTGAACTCATTCTGGATATTATAGGTGATGTTCATTTTGTAACTCATATAGTCTATTGTACACATTATACAAATATTTCATTGGCTTTCTAGCAGAACTCTTTACATAATGAATTTGAATCCTCTAAAATTTGAATTTCACTTTAAGAAGTAAAATGTTTATTATTAATTTTTTTTCCCTTAAATAATTTTTCTTTCATATTTATTATTAGTCCCACCTATAAAATCAATAATGAGAGATCACACTTCACTCTCTAAAATGAAATTCAAATTTTAGAATATCCAAATCCTTACATAATCATACAATTATAATCGTTCTCTTTGATGATGATTTACTTGCATATAAAAACACATCATCGTCCTTTTCAGGTCGACACCGTGTCATCTGACACACGGATTCACCCGAATATCTCTCTCTCTCTCTCTCTCAATTTCTTTTAGTCGAAAACTTCGTTGTGAATTGTTCTATTGGGGTGGTTATAAAAGAAAATCTGAGAACAAGGATTTTTCTATTTAATCTTCAATTTGCTTGATCTTTAAGGAGCTCTGAATCGCAATGGTGAAGGAAACCACCTACTACGACACATTAGGTGTCAACGTTGATGCATCTGCCGCAGATATCAAAAAGGCCTATTATATCAAGGTAATATATTACTTAATTAATTAATCTGAAATTATTAACTTTCGTTTTTATGATATTGTTATTAAATTGCCTGATCTGTTTCTAAATCTGTCATCACTTTTTTAAATGGAACAGTTACTATCTTACCCGTTATGAACCTGCTTTGATTATTCGTTTCATTTGAAGCATTTTATGTTGGGAATTTTGTTTTTTGGAAAACAGAATTTGCAGTGTTGCCTTCTTCATGGATCTAATATGTTCCTCGCTTTATGTAGAGATGTTTTTCTTTTTTGAACTTTTTAAGCTGAAATTTATGTGAAATTTTAAGGGCGAAAAATGTAAGAAAGTGTGGGTTTCTTCTGTGTGTTGAGAATACCTTTTTTTCTTTTTCAGAGTTGAGAATACCTTGAAATATTATATCTTGTCTGTTGTTTTAATCTCTCTTACCCCTCTTTCTCTTCTTTTTTGCAGGCAAGAATTGTTCACCCTGATAAAAATCCTGGAGACCCTACGGCTGCAGAAAAGTTTCAGGTAAGTTACTAAGAACCAGAGTTTTTGGCTTCATGGTACTGACTACTGAAGAAGTTTACTGAGCTTTCATTAATAATTTTTATAATTTTTCTCTTTCTTAATTCCTACTAATAGAAGATTTATTCCTATCTGGAAGAGATACAAATAGTTAACTCTATTCAAATGGTTACTCCTTAAAAGTTCTCCAGCATGTTTCAATATCTTCATCAGTTTTTCCCTATGCCTTGTCGTGGTTGTATTGGTGTATTGCTAACTTAGGAGTATTAAACATTGGAGTATTTATAATTTGGATCTCTCTAACCCTTTAGTTTGCTTTGGTATTCCTTAGTATACTTTTCTGAGTCTGGTATCTATATGCAGGTACTTGGTGAAGCTTACCAGGTTTTAAGTGACCCTAACAAGCGTGAAGCATATGATAAATATGGAAAGGAAGGAGTACAAGAGTAAGTTCCTTCTACCTTGAACGGTTGAAAATAAATTGAGTAACTAATAGTGGATTGCAAGTAATTAAGCTTCTTCAAATAATCAAATGACTATGTTATTTTATTGCAGTTGGGATCTAAGTCATATAGATTCCGTTCAGTATGCTAGTGTTTAACTATTTTTTTTTATCATCTTTCATTTAATTTCCTCTTCTTGGTTACTATATTCAATTATTAGACAGATAGAAATGTAACCGGAGATATATTTGTTCACTGAGTATACTCTTTTCGTATGTTTTTATGTATATTAGTTTGATTTGAGCCCAGAAATTGGGTTTATTGTAATTCCTGTGGAGAAAGATAAAGAGAGTCAACAATAATGAAGCTGTTTTCCCATAAATGGGGTCAAATTACATGGATCAAATGGCACTACTATGTCTTATATCGATAAGCAAGTTATTTTATTATAAATCATTTTTAATGGTTTCGTCAATGCTGTTTCTTGGTTTTCCTTACTTAGATTATTGGGATACCTTCTATCTAATCAAATCTCTGTATTAGGGCTCCTAAAGGTATTTATTGGTTTTAATTTAGCCAGCATCTCCTTTAGGGATGACGGGCTTAACATCCTAGCTTGCTTATAGTTCCTGTATAATGGTTGCTCCACCACCTTATGTTAGATGCAGTTCTAAGCAACTATATATAAGGAAATAAAAGTGCTTCCTTGCTAGCAACTATAGCTTTTGGTGTTGTGTCAAGTGGCTGATCCAACAATCAGTATTACTCCGACTTGCACATGGAAAGAGAAAGGGGTAGAAAGTTTTTGTTTTAATTTAAGAAGAGTTACTCTTAGGATTCATTGGGCATAACATCCTAGTCCACAATGTTTGTAATTAGCTCCTTATGCTAGATATGGTTTTCAGAAACTATAAGGGACTAAAGTTGCACTCTCTTGGTTTAAATATACCTCTTTTTCCTGTCTTTCTCTATGATGGCCAAAAGACACTTAAACGATGTGAGATGCTGCAAGCTTGTTCTTCAAGAGGCTTGTTTTCTCCCTGCATAAAATCTCACACTATCCTTTTGTGACATTCTTCTTTTCCCTCCCCTCTAGTACTCAGACCTTAAAATGAACTGCTATAGATCTCCCCTTGCTACCTGGCACATGGGCAGGAGGTTATATTCTCATTCTTCTTGCCTTTATTCCATATCTTCCCTCTGCACTTTCCTTAGGTCTAGCATTTTTTGTTTTCCTTTTTCCATTTTATTTTGTTTTATTATTATTATTATTTGGGAGGGGGGTTGTTTATGTAATGTGGGCAATGTTTTATTACCGCAAGTGGTTGAACCTGAGTTTACGTTTCCTTTTGAGATTAGTTAGAACTTACAAACCAGACCTAACCAATTCTCACTATGAAAACATATTTAGATAGCGTTGCAGAACCTTTGCTTAAACAATAACGATAACTTGATCTATTCAGATTTGTGAATGTTGTCTCCTATATTGGGTTATCAAAATTGTATTGATGAACTAATGCCCAAGGGAGCTTTCTAGATGCTTCTGAGTTCTGACAATATTTTGATTTTTTTTTTGTTTCTTTTTTTTTTTGTTTCTTTTTTTTTCAAGGATCTTAACAGGCTTTCTGTTTGTTAATTAAGAAAACCTGTATGAACACTGATTTTTCTTTTCCGTTTTTCAGTGATTCAATGATAGACCCTACAGCTGTATTTGGAATGGTTTTCGGAAATGACCTATTTGAAGATTACATTGGAGTACTAAGCTTCATTTCTATGGCAACTATAGAAATTGAAGACAACATACAGGATCCTGAAGCTCAGAAGCAGAGGTTTCTTGAGAAGTTGAAAGTAATTATCTCTTACCAGTTGTCCACACCTACTCTTCCTTTTCCCTTCCCCATATTCCAGTAGTTGAATCTGTTTCATACTGTATTATCACCAGGAACGGCAGAAGGAAAGGGAGCTAAAGCTCATTTCAAGTCTCAAAAATCACCTGCAACCATTTGTTGAGGGTCGAGTAGATGAATTCATTAGTTGGGCAAATAAAGAAGCTATCCGTCTTTCAACAGCTGGTAAATGCCGTATTTTGAATACTAATATTGTATTGTTTAACAATGGTTGACAGTCTAGACTTTTCAGTAACTTACATTTGTAAAATGAGTTAGTTATGTATTTAAAGCTTTTTGAGCACTGTTAGAGGTTTCACTTGATCTGGAGGTGCAAATATTATTTTCATCTTTCAATATAAATGGAATTACTGAAATAATTTAAAGCTTGTTGATCAAGTTTAAGGTTTTGAAATTTGAATGGTTTGATGTTATTTGAATGACATTATTTCCCACTAAAGGAAGATGTCTAAATTATATCTTCGCTACATTTGAAAAATATATAATATGGTGTTAGTTTGGTATCGTCTTGGCACTCTATAATTGATGCCGTAGTAAGATTATGAAGATTCTTGTTATGTTTGAATTTTATTAACCTGTGCTGAGGTTCTACTAGTGGTTGTGCCTTATTAATACTTGACTAGCAATTAACTCATTCTCTGCAATGAGGGTCCCTTGGGTCTCAATATAGCAATCATTCTTGGCCTCATGCTGTCCAACCAAGAATACAGCATAAATCTCATACCCTTCTAGTGGACAACATAACCATACATGTCATTAGGTTGCATTTAATGGGAATTTAAATGATAGAGAAACCCTTTTCAGCTATCTGGTATCTGAGACTAGGATGTGAATTTGGACTTTCGAATCCTTTTGCTATTTTTTCATGTAAATCTTATTTTCAATTATTGATTTCATCTCTGAACATGGAAAGGTTCCCCTTGGAAAAGATCATTTGAAAATCCATATGACCATTTCTCCTTCTGAGGTAAAAAGCTTTTGTTTGGACAGCACTTCTTTATTAAGCAAACACTAATTGTATGCTATTGAAGTGTAAGCCTTTCCATTGTTTTGTCTCCTAATCTGTGTATATTACTATTATGTGTGGTTTAAGTTCCAACCTGGGGGCTGCTTTTTTTTAAAAATATAAAAATAAAAAAGACACTGTTGACAGGACTTTCCAGCATACATGATTCAATTTCAATCACTCATACAACTCATATCAAAGTTGAAGTTGAATATTGTTTCAACAAAGTACATTCTTATTGCATATATAGGATATATTTGAGGGCATTGATTTCGTGTAGATCACCTTTGTTGGATAGATCATCCTTTCCTAAACCTAGGAACCAGCATAACCTAATTATTATGACTGCGTATTTGACTGTGGAGTTCAATTTGAACAGGATTTTGAGCCTTGCACATTGACCATGAGCACAGTTTATGAGATAAGAATGACTTTGAGGCTAAGCATTGATAACTAAGTTGGCTTTCCTCCAAAATTAGCAAATGTCAACCCTCTTTTGGTAACGTTAGGGAGAATGGTGTTAATGTTAACATGGTACAATTAGAAGGATGTTGTAGTAACTACAAATTCATGTATGATAGAATCTCCTGGCTTAGTTTCTTTTGATTTAAATTTTGTTTACACAGCTGATATTGGACTTGGCTCTCGATCTAGGAGTAAGCCAAGTCTGAGCTAAGAAAATGGGCTCCATTGTTGAGACAGCCTTGGTAACTTTAAGTCGAATTTCTTCCTGACTTAGCTAAGTGCCAGCCTTCCTCTTGTAACTCAGGGAAAATGGTGATAAAGTTATCAGAAAGATGGAATAGAAATTATAAAATCCATGAATGTTACGACTTCTCTTTTAATTTCACTCCTGGTTCTTTGCCTCTCTATTTCTGCTGCTGCTTTTTTTTTTTTTT
>NC_029792.2:119291549-119292472 GCF_000816755.2 Arachis ipaensis
CCTATACTCTTTTCTTTGACTGGAATTTTGTTAACACATAACTGATATCATTTTCAGCTTTTGGAGAGGCCATGCTGCATACAATTGGTTATATCTACACACGAAAAGCTGCAAAGGAACTTGGAAAGGATAGACGATATATGAATGTTCCCTTCTTGGCAGAGTGGGTGCGAGACAAAGGACACCGAATAAAGTCCCAAGTGATGGCAGCCTCTGGTAGCAGATTATTTTCCATAAAAATGTTGATAGTCTTTTTAGTTGAAAGTTTACGGTTATGGGCGTTGCTCAAATTTGGAAGGTTTTAATGGAACTTAATTGCTTCTGTAGGAGCTGTGGCACTAATTCAAATAGAAGAAGAGCTGAAGAAGCTAAACCAATCTGAAAATAGGGAAGAAAGCATGATAAAAGTGTTGGAAGAAAAGAAGGAGGCCATGATAAATTCAGTATGGCAGATCAACGTGATTGATATTGAAACAACTCTGTCACGCGTTTGCCAAGTTGTAAGTTGCATTACCCAAAAAAAGAAATAAAAAGTAAAAAATACTGCAGTGCTTGAATGCTGTTAGTGATCAGTTCAACAAGCTACTCAGAAAAAATCTCGTCTTCGTGATGTGCTATCAATATCTTTTCTCTTCTCAATGTTTTTTAATACTCAAACCTTAATACTCTTCTAGACCATAACTAAAAGCATCTAAGAACGGTGATAAGCTGAAATGCATGTAATAACAACAGTGATAAGAATAAATTTATATCATGAAATCTCACTTGATTGCAAGGATTTGAGAAAATTATCTTGTTATTAATCTCAGGTTCTTAGAGATCCAAGTGTCTCAAAAGATGTTCTGAAATCTAGGGCAAAAGCATTAAAGAAGTTAGGAACCATCTTTCAAGTAAGTTTATTTTTTTTTTTTTTTTTTGCCATG
>NC_029792.2:119292597-119293982 GCF_000816755.2 Arachis ipaensis
GCCATGTCTATGCAAATAATATTTTCACTTATGCATGGATCAAAGACTTCGTTAAGCACTTGTTACATTTTGTTTATATCTGATTAAGAATGCTCCATCATGCTTCTCAGGGTGCTAAATCTGCTTACACTAGGGAGAACAGCCTGCGACGTGAATGTCAGAAACCATTATCAACATCATCTTCTCCATCACGATAATTTTGTTAAATTTATTTGATGTGGTTGTGAATGAATTAACTGATGCCTACGCTATCTGAGTTTGGATTGGATTTCATATTGTATATTTCAGTGCACAATAGGGGGGCAAAAAAGGTACAACAAAGAAGCAAAAAGAACTGTTGTTCCAATGCTATTTAACTGCTCTCATTGCTGTGTAGTTTGAGTTATTACAGGTTAGCCTAGCCTGCCATTTTTATTTTGCAAACAAATCAATGTACATTTTCAACTTCCTTGTTTGTAAAGCTAGTGTTCGTTACGTATTTATGTATTCAATATTCATTCTAAACTCCCATTTAGTGTTTATTGAAGTTCTCTATTATTCATGCTGCACTCCTAACTCCTGGGATAGGTGGAACTCCTTTAATTAAGTATCGGTCTAAAATAAGTGGTTTTAGTATTCCACTCCTGTAGATAACTTCAACACTTTATCTTAACTCTTCATCTATTTTATAGTTTGTTTCGGTTTTCCTTCATGACCAAGTGATTATAATACCCAAGTTTAACAAAGTTGACCAAAAGATTCATTGGCCCAAAACCATTCTAACAAAATCACTCACACAATATACCTGAATCAGACGCACACTTCAATTTTTACCATTTCTTCCAAAACTCAATCTCTTCTACCACATTCGCTATTTTCTGGTTCTTTCAATATGTTTGCTATTTTGCAGTTCTTTCTACTTGCCTACTTCTTATGTTAAGAATATTGATTTTAGAAGAACAACATTGGAAACAATACTGGTTTTTTGAAGAGATGGTTTTTGGAAGAGATTTATGAACCGAATAGAGTGAATATATAATGTTAATTAGTGTGTGTTGCATAGAGAAGAAGAGCTTCTAATTAAGTATGAGCAAATTAGTAGAAAGAAAATTTGTATTTTTACATTCAAAAATTTGTTTTATTTTATGTTAATTGTAAAAATATTTCTATGTTTTATATGTTATTCTTAAAAAATTTGTGTATTTCGCATCATAAAATTTTTTGTTTGATTCCTATATTTTTTTTTTAAATTTGTATGTCTACCTTAGAAAGTTTATGTATTTATCATCATAAAATTTTTCTGTTTATTAATAGATTTCTGTATTTTTTTTTATATTTCTCTTAAAAATTTGTGTTTATCTTAAAAATATTTTTGTATTTATTGTCACAAAATTTCTATATTTATA
>NC_029792.2:119294138-119317612 GCF_000816755.2 Arachis ipaensis
GCATAAAAATATTTGTTTTTTTTTCTGTGATTTTTTAAAAAAAATTATGTTTTTATCATCAAAAAATTTTTGTATTTATTGTTACAAAAATCTTGTGTTTTTTCTCATATTTTTTTCTCTTCTTTAAATTCTTTTTTTTTTAAAAAATTTTAAAACAAAACAAACGAACAAAGAAAATATGAAAGAAGGATAAGATTTATAAAAAGGAAGAGTAGTAGAAGATGGAAAAAAAATGAAAAAGCATAAGAAGTAGAAGGAGGAGAAAGAAGCCAAGGAAAAGATGTAGGAAAAAGAATGAGGAAAAAGAAGATAATGCAGGAGAAGAATGACTGCTTTTTAATTTGTATATTGGGACTGAAATAATGTTTTCTACCGTTATTGGTATTGTGTGTGTAATCTTCAGATGGGGACGACGGCAGAAGACAAATCTAAGAAGTCTTGCAAATTGGAGGGTCAGTATTCTTCAAATTGAACCCTCAGATTTGATTGTAACTAGGACACGCTTTTGTAGCAATCGGATGTCCAAAGATGAATGAGTGGAGATCGAACGGTGAATGCTTGATGCCCGAAATCTGAGTCTCAGATTTCATCGCTTATCAATCCAACGGACAGGGGTATATCAACGATGATCGACGGTGAGGGAGGGCCCACAATTCTGACCCTCAGTTTTGTGGTTAATAACCACGTGTACCACATGCACATGAGAAGGATGGGGTTGATATCTTCTTTCCTCGTTCATCCCTTTAACTCCATTTGGTTCAGTTTCAGCAACCATTCTTCATCCTTTATCTTTCATACCACCAAATACATACACTAACAATAAATAAAAACCACAATGCCTAAGAAAAAAAAAATTAAAGAAGTACCCGAACTTCATATTATTAACTATTTAGCCAACCTCATTATATAAGTATTTTTGTTAAATTTTTTTCAAGTGTGACTACCATTATATCTCCTTATTTTACAGCAATACTTTCTCTGGATCATGCTAACCCTATCAACCAACCACAAGTTGTACCGTACTGTGTACATTTGGCATAGAATGTTTAGGGTTTTGATTCATACACCCAGTAGTCTACGCCTCTTCGGATAGCATAATCTTTAACTACCGCAATCACAGCTTTTCGAGAACTAAATTTCATCCCCACGACGAATTCATCATCTACCATAACAGGAGGCTCTGTACAACAATATCATGACATAAGTTCACAAGAGCATATATACAAGTATACATAAATACATTGCATTATGAATATTCTTTGGTTTCATCGAAATAAGTATATCTTTGAAGAGGATCGAACTATGCCAAAGGGTGCTGTTCATTTGGATGCTCTTTGGTTAACTCGAGATTATTCTGCTGCCTAGTCTGAGTTTATTAGAATAAGGAGAAATGTTGGTTCTTTTATGGAAAAGTATATCTATTGGTCTCCCCCAACCCCCCTTCATTATTAAATACAGATGGTTCAGTGTCAAAGGAGGAAAAGGCTGCGTGTGGTGGCATTTTACGGGATCATGAAGGATAATTCTTGGCTTGTTTTAGCGCCAATTTAGGCGTTTGTACTGTTACTGTGGCTGAATTGTGGGACATACTTCTTGGTACGGAATTAGCTATTAATTTGGGTATTGCTAATCTCACTATTGAAGTTGATTCAAGAGATGCTATTTCGTTGTGTCTGAATGATATTATCGACCTCCATAGAGTTCGCACGCTCATCGTGGCTATTAAAGACAGGTTCAACAAGTTTTCGAGTTTAGAGCTTCACCATGAATTTCGAGAAGCAAATTAGTGTGCTGATCATTTAGCATTTAAAGGAAACTCTCTGAAATTTGGTTGTCATTTCTTTTATAATTTACCTTCCTGTATAATTTGCCTAATAATAATCATACTATTTTACGTCAAATTTAATTATTTATATCATAAAACTACTATATGATTATCTAAGCTACATACCTGCATTAAAGTATTTAGGGTACTGGTGCATGCATAGCCTCCAGATTCAACACGCGCATAAAAGATGGCTCTCGAACGGATGCTAGTTTGTTAGTGCATTTGTCACTTCCGTCATATCTGTTTCCATAGTGTCATCAGCTTCGTCATCGTCTTCATTTGGATCAACAACCTTATAGTTGCTTTTGAATTCATCCTTGCTGTCACTGTTGTAATATCTCCATTCGATATTTCGATCGGTTTCAAATTGCTGGAACTCAATGTACATTTCAATAAATGATACTCATGATCGACTTTCGTAATAGACTGAAAACATCTCTTGCATGCTCCCTTCATCCGTGACATACTTCATTTGAAAATGAATGAACCCACCAAACACTGATACATGATACCGGTACAAAATACTCGATACCATATTCGGTACATGCGGATCTATTATTTCACAAATAATACTTTTTAGTTCTTCAAATGGTATTGTAAAAGGAACAGTAACATCAAATAGATTCTTGCATACAAAACTTACTTCCTCAGTGTTTGTAATAATATCTGACCATGATAATATAATTTTAACATAACTCCATCTTCTATTTTTTTTAAAACAATGTCTCTCCCCTCAGCATTAGTTCAAAGTTGCAAAAGTGAAAAGGAAACAAAGTAAACAAAGTGAGAGTACAAAGAAAAAAGAAAAAGAAGATGAATTGAAGAAGATGAAGTTTGCGCAAACGGGACACGGAGTGTATATATATATTTGTATTTTTTGATTAAAAAAATCAAATCCATATTCTTCAAAAACACACCAGTTCTCCATATTTAAACATAACACGTCCTCCAAATTCATAACTAAAAAAATGAGCTGAAGAATGATGTAACACCCTACCACACAGAGCTTCACGCCTAAGACGTAAATCAGAGATGGCGAGGCGCTACGACCTGTAAAAGTAAAAATACGTACGTAATTGAAGGAAATTGTAACTAGGAGACTTGAAAGAGAAGTTTAAACAAGGTCGCAAAACGAAAAGCGCAACGCTCACGTAGCGGAGAATATGTACATACATACACGTATATAAGTATATCTTATAAAGCCCTAAAATACATAAAGAAAGCACCTAGTTCTCCAAAGAGCCTCTAAGAGGATTAAACATAAGTTATTTATACATAGGAGAGTCTATAAATATAAATACGTAACCGACAGTCCCACATTATAACATCGCAACTCTGCTTGCCATAGGAATCTCCAGACGCTCACTGAGGTGCATCTCAACCTGCATCTGAAAACAACAACATTTGTATGGAATGAGAACCGGAGGTTCTCAGCATGGTAAGCATGCCCACATACATAATATATAAGGTCCCGAAAAAGCTAGAGACAATCCTAGAACTCCAACATTCAGATTAAAATCTTAAAGTTATACTTTAAACAAAAAACTAGGTGAACTATCTATGGTACTTAGGTTCTAGTCCAATTTTAACTTAATCCCCATAATCCTCACTCTCCTCTAACCCTCAAAAACTCCGGTGAAACTACCCTCGTCACTCCTCTGCCAAACGAGGGATCTCTCAGTTGCACAGACGTACAATACATACAAAGAAAATACAGATAGAAATACAGTTACAGCAAACAGAACATATAACAGTTAAGCATAGATTATCAAGTAGGCAAACCCAAGTAATGCACACTCAAACAAAACAAACAAATGCATATGATGTATACCTGTCCTATGGCTGATGATATCATCTGTCAGTTATATAGCTAAACCCGACATGTCCTGGTAGCTAACCTTGGACAGAAACACCCGTCGCGAAGCAAGTGGGTCTGAGCCACAACCCCCTTGCTACTACCCGCTTAACCTAAACAAGTAGAGTAACCACTATTGCTGCTACTACCCAAGCGGGTGCTTACAAGCTCAACCTGGAGCAAGTGGAATAATCCACTATTGCTGCTACTACCCAGGCATCAGAATCATTACCTTGGAGCAAGCAGGACGAACCACAATCCTTGCTACTGCTCAGGTATCTCAAACACTGACTTGGAGCTAGCCGGATGAATCACAATCCTTGCTACTGCCCAGGTATCTCAATAAAAAATTTATTTAATCTCAAGTCAATCATCAATCATAATTCACCACTTCACAAGCTTTCTTCACTTTCAAGTTAACACTCCCTCATGGTTCTCCCCTTTCACCAAGATTAAAACTAGTATTAGGACCTTAGAGAGTAAAAATAGAGGTTAGAAAATATGTTGAAATTCACAAAAGGCACTTTTCTCAAAACAAGGTGTCTCGTGTACGCGAGCTCTGTCCGCGTACGCGAGTACACTGGATAAAGGTGAATGGCCACGTACACATGCCTTGTCTCGCGTACGCGAGGGTGTTATTTCCCATCTCGTGTACGCGACCTTTGTCCGCATACGCGAGTCCCATGGACAGTAGCAAATTCTCACGTACGCAACCATATGTCCGCGTACGCGAGTCCTGCTTTTTCCCAAAAAAAGCTGTTATAAATCTGAAATACTTTTGCACACCAAACTTCCAACGCGCATAACTTTTTCGTTAAAAACCATTTTTAGTCTGTTCTTTGAACGGCGTAAACTTCATGGACTCAATTTTTATATGAAATAAGTTTGATAAAGTTTGATAGTCCGAAAGCCGAGTTATGGCCCGCTGAAGTTCGGTCAAAAATTAGGTTTTTCATCAAAATCACAAACATCAATTTTCACCAACTTTCATTTCAAAACTAATATACACTCTTCAACGCTGTGTATGAACCAAGAATACAACCATTCCATCTCCTCTCCTTCACATCATTTTCTCAATTATATTGAATTCCACTCCAAACACCCAAACTCATACAACATAACTCATCATAGTTCATTATCATCACCAAACATCAACAATATCATTATTCATTAACTCATTCTCAACATAATTCCACATTTCTATCAATGTTACTAAACATTAACTTACTTACACATTCCAACCTTTCCTATGGTCGTCTAGCCTACGTTTTCACGAAACATTATATATTATCTACGAGAAACCAAAACCATACCTTGGCCGATTTCTCCCTAATGCTGGAGCACCACAAATATCTCCATTCCTCAAGCGTCCAAAGCTCCAAATCCTCACCGAACAAAAATCCAACCTCTACGGTTTGCTTTCTAGTCACCAATGTCACCAAATTTGTCTCCAAAACATATATCTCACTCTAATTCCACATAAATACTACAAAATCAAACTAGGATTTATAATCATTAATGGTTCATAAGAGTTAGTGGTTCCTTACCTTACAGACAAAAATTTGGGACAAGACCTGTAACACCCTGCCACACTTAATCTTATGCTTAAGTCATAAAATTGAGATGGCAAAGTATTACGACATCTAAAAGTAAAATTATATATATAATATAATTGAAAGGAAATTTTATCGAGGAGCCATAAAAAAATAAAACAAAATATTAAACCGAAAAACACAAAACTCACGTGAATGTTAGCGTAAAACAGATAGGATAAGAGTAAAAATATATATACAAGAGGTGACTTCCAAGGATACAGATAACAAAGCTTCTGACTCGGTTAGTGAAGTTAAAACCGATCAGAGTATATATATACATACATATATACAAGGATAACCCAAAATACCCTAAATACTGTATACAAAACCTATTTCTCCAAGTCAACCTCTAGGAGGGACAAAATATAATATATACATAGTGGAGAGATAAATATATCCATATATATATACAACATAACCAAAACATAAACCCAAAACACAAGAATCCTTCGCTGATAGATGCTCCCATAATGCCTCAGCGAGGTGCCGCTTGACCTGCATCTGAAAACCACAAAATATGTATGGGGTGAGAACTAGAGATTCTCATCATGGTAACGATGCCCACATAACTAACAAATAATGTCTCGGAAAAGGCGAAGGCGATCCTAAAATTTTTGACAACAGATTCAAACTAAAAACTATTCTTTACAACCATAAATAAGCCATAAACAAGATGGGGTAGCAAAAGGCTCAAAATTCTAACCCAACCTAACTTGATCCTTTAGCCTCTCACCTTCCTCCGTTCTTCCAGAACTCCATAGCCCAGACAACCAAAATACAGACAAAGCAAACACAAGTAGAATTCAATTACAGCAGGTAGCAAATTTAGCAAGTAGGCATAATAATCACATAGGCAAACCCAGTTAATGCAAAATCAAGCAAGACATACAAATGCATATGATGCATGCCTACCCTATGGATGATGATATCATCTGTCGGTTATATAGCCAACCAGACACGTCCTGGTAGTTAACCATGGACAGAAACACCTATTGCAGAGCAAGTGAGTTTGAGCTACAACCCCCTTGCTACTACCCGCTTAATCCAGAGCGAGTGGAAGAACCACTACTACCGCTACTACGCAGGTGGGTGTTTAAAAGCTCAACCTGGAGTAAGTGGAATAATTCACTACTACTGCTACTATCCAGGCATCATAATCACTGACTTGGAGCAAGTAGGATGAACCACAATCCTTGCTACTGCCTAGGTATTTAAAACATACATTCATTCAGCCTAAAACAATCATCATTATTATCAAATTTCAAGCATTGATCTGGAACAAGTGGGACAAACCACAATCCTTGCTACTGCTCAGGTATCACAAACATACATTCATTCATTAATCATCGTATTATTATACATCATGAATTTAGCCACCGCTCACAGCATATATAACATTACAACACTTTCTTATTCAACATCATCTACTTTACCTCTTTCTTCATCAACAAGATACTTCTTTCCATAATCATATCCACACTCCACTACCCAATAACCACCTATCAGGTTTTAAACAGAGTTTTTTAGGAGTTTGGAAAAAACCAGGATAATGGTCAATAGTGTAGAAATAGTGAATTTTATTCAGAAGAGTAGTTTCGAAGGGTAATAGGCTTGCCGGGAATTCAAATAGTAAAAAACAGAATTTTTAAAAAAATAAGGTAGTGTGCGTGCGTACAAGGGTGTACGTGCGCATGCAATAGCAAGTCTCCCCATGCGTGTGCGTGTGCACCGTAGTTTGCGTGCGCACACTTGCCAAAATCCCACGCACACCCCTCGTACATTCGCATGAGCCAAAACTCCCAATCTGTCTGGTGCGTGCACATGCACGCACCAGCATTTTCAAAATTTTGCAACTTAACAAAAATCAGTTTTCTGCACCTATTTTTCGACGTCCATAACTTCCTCTACAAAATTCTATTTTCCTCAAATTTTATACCGTTTTAATGCTATTGAAAATATCTTTAATTTAAAACAGATTTCATTCAAATCCAAAATTTGAGACTCAAGTTATGGACTGCCAAAGTTTGTTAAAATTCTATTTTGACCAAAACTTAAAACTCAAGTTTTTCCCAACCTTTCCAATTTCAAAACCATTTCAAAACTTACCAAAACTATATTAAATCCACCCAATCATATCTCAACACTCCTAATTCATCCAATACTACTCCAACTCGTCATTTTATCCGTCTCAACACAATTCATATTCAAAACAACTATATACATAATTATCAACATGTATCATTAATCACTCAAACATCATTATTTCACAAACACCATCCTCATTCATATCACTAATCAACTATCAACATGCATCACCAATCACCCAAAATACAAACCATTATTTTACCAACAACATCCTCATAAATATCAACAAATATCAATCTCAACAACATCAACATTCCAATCCTATCTTACGGTTACCTAACCTAAGTATTCACGACACATTATATTTTAGTTACGAGAAACTAAAACCATACCTTGGCCAATTTCTCCCCAAGCTCAAACACCTCAATTTAAGCGTCCAAGATTCCAAATCAAGTGCTATAGGTTCCAGCCACCACAAGTTCCAATTCAAGTATAACACTTCGCCAATTTGACTTTAATTTCACATATATACAACCTAATGTCATATAATTCCATTTACATACAAATCTTCAATATCTTAATCTCATAAAATTAACAAATTTTAGAAATAAATAATGACTCCTTATCTTTACCCATGGACAAAATTGATGGAACCCACAATACTCGACGCTAATTCCACCCTAAACCATCAAAATCATCAAAATCCCTCAATACCCAAACCAAAAACGTGAAAAAAAGAAGAAAATAGAGAGCTAGGCACGAGATTTACAGTTTCTTACCACCATGTTTGATTAGAATCAAAGAAGACGCCGAGACAAAAACGTGACAATAAACGGCTCGTCAATCGGAGCTCTGGATTAAAAGTTACAAAAATTTAAAGGTTGAATTTGGAAATGAAATTAGGGTTCTTACCTCCCCCTTTCTTGGCAGCGTGAATTGCATTGTTGGAAGGGGAAGGAGGCTGATACCATCCTGATGGTTTCAGTGGCTAAGAGAAGGGGGGGTTGAATCTTAGCCCCCTTTTTACTTAATAACCCTTGCTGGACTTAGAGGAGACTTTTCTGTTTTTGCTCATCACTTTACACGAGACTTTTTCTTTTGTCTCGTCCCTAGCCACGAGACTTTTCTTTTTGTCTCGTCACTTGGCACGAGATAATTTTGGTTTTTGTTCCTGTGCAGTAGAAACAGAAATGTAGGAGAGAAGAGTAGAAGATTACACCCAGATATATCATGGTTCAGCTGCTAAGTGCAGTGCAGCCTACATCCAGTCTCCATCACAAACATGATGGAATTTCACTATAATCAATCCTGATTACAAGCTGTAAAGTGCTAACCCAACTTACAAGGGGATTCCCACAGAATCATGAAACACAACATAGATGAACAAAGGAACTCTAAGACATCTATGGCTTTTTCTTTTAATTTTGCACTCTCTACCTTTTTCCGCTCTATGGCTTTTTCATACAAACCTCACTGTTTGCCTTTTTTCATGAGACTCAAGACATGACAAAATTAAACAGAAAAATACTAAACAGAATACATTGAAGGAGAAGAAAATCTGTAAGCTTAGGTAGCTCTGAGAATCCTGTGCCTTGCACTCTCACTGCTTACTTATAACTCCTTATTTCAAACAGTGGTTGTTCACTCTTTTTATAGAAGAGAGAAGCCTCCACACTTGAAGCCAAAAACCCAAGCTTAACTTCTTCCTCCTTCAACAAACAGAACCGGTTCGGCCACATAGAGAGAGAAGAGATAACCATGCAAAACCCAACATGCAATTACCTCTAGTCCTTTCTTGATCATCACCCTTCATCAATCCGAGCTCTCCATCCTTGGCTTGCTCTCCAAGATGGATTTCTGGCCCTTGATGCTTCATGATGATGATGACTTCATTTGCTTCAATCTCTGCCTCAACCATCACTTCGCTACTCTAGCTACTTCCTGTGGTGGTTGAGCTGAATCAAAGACAAGCCATGCTTCAAGAATCTCCTTCTTGCTGGCCGAATCTTCATCCTCCATTTTTGGTATGGAGAGGCTAAGATATCATCACCATATCTTACCATATGTGATAAGAATCTCAGCCACTATATTTTTTGTGTTTTCTTGCCATCTTCATGATGGTCTTGAAGCATGCATCTTCTTCTTTCTTTTGGTTGCTGATCCTAGCTCCCATTGTTTCCTGGATAATGACCGAGAAGAAAGAAATAAAGAGATAAGAGAGAATGTAGGGTTAAAGTAAAAGCAACTAGTTGAAATGAAACAAATTAATGTGGTTTGCTTTTACTTCCCCTTGCTTGAGTGGCGTGTTGCATTGATCACATCAATCATGTCAATGTCAAATTCTCTCTCATATTTTCAATGCATGTAATAACTTCATTTTAACAAAATTTGAATTCCACTAGAAGTGGATTCCATTGGAAGCTAGAAGCCATATATTTGCTTTCTCTTCATCTTGATTTCGGACCAAGTTTGGAAGCATTCATTAACAATAATATTGGGCTTTGTAACATTGGGATTTAATCTGGCCCAATTAGTAACATTTGCTTTCCTGATGAAATTTGGATCAAGCAATGAGCAAATGGAAAAGCATTCTTTGGGCTTTGAAGTAATAAGATTTATTCCTGCCCAACATCTATTATAACCATTCAGCCAAAATGTAAGAAACAATAAACAAGGCTGATTGCAAGTTTTAATTTTGGGCTTGCTGTATTTTCATTAATTCTTGGCCCAATAAAAACCTGCACAGCAAAATTAATTTAATTAATATATCAATCAAAATTAGATTAATAATTTTGCTGTTAATAATGTTTGATCATCATCAATTTAGTTTAGAGTTTTCCAAACTCATCAATCTCCCCCTTGATGACAAACATTATTAAAATTGAAATGGAAAGAAATTTTAAAAAAAAATTGAGTAAGAAATACTCCCTTTGAATTTGAATTTCCCCCTTTTCTAAATGTCACATGGCTCCCCCTTGATATATGCTATTCTACCAAGGGAAGCATAAACCTGTAACATTTTAATCAAGCTTCAAGTAACAATGTTATTCTACATATTAATTTTGAAAATGTTGAATGCTTGATTTATGAGCAGAATTGGATGATAATCAAAACTCATTTGTTATCAATAATTTGATTTTCTGCTCAATCTTTTACACACACCAATCAACAGGAAAGTTTGTTCAAATATTTTTCTAAACAAGATATCAGAGCATTATTATGGTAAGAAAAATATTTGAAGCACATATGGTCAAAACATGGCATTTTTTATGCTTTCCATAGTTTAAAGGAACTGCCAAAAAAAATTAAGCATATTAACCAAGATGAAACAGAGTTTTAATCATGCATATACATTCATCACGGTTAATTATCAACCAGTCTTCATAAAACAAATGCATTGTCAAATCATTATTAAACATTATCAGCAAACACAATGCAGTTTCAATATTATCATCAAGCTATCATCAAGCACCAAATATAACAAGGGTGATCATGAATTTTCAACAGAAAATTTCATCCCCTGTTTTCTATTTTCTCCCCTGTTTTTCATATTTCAATTTTTAGCTTTTCTCCCCCTTTTGTCATCAAAGGGGCATTATGTACCTGCAGCAAGAAAGCATTGGCAATATAACAAAATACTCATAAGATGCCAAATAAGTCAAAGTGTTAAGAAGCAGTGAGTATCAAGTCATGCTACTACAAAAGAAAGATTGAGCCTAATGATGCCAATATCAAATAACATAAAACAACAGTCATCAATCATCTGATAGATGAAAAGCAGAGTCCTCAGCGCCTTCTTCACTATTATCGCCCAGATCCTCCTTAAGAGTTGCTAACATCAGGCCGACCCTTTCTTTGCAATTTTTCCAAGCTTTCTCGCTCTCAGAGGCTTGCTTGCGAGCCTCTTTGTGAGATTGAATCATCATGTCTGCCATGTTTGAGAATTCACCCAAAATTTCTTTGATAGATTTGACTGTTTTGGAAGACTCTGGCCGGGTCTCATTGTCACTATCTGATGCAACAGATTTGCCCCCTTTGGTTCCCTTAGTCGCTCCTCCTCCTCGGATTGAGGATACTTTGTTTTCTACTGCCTCATTCAACAGATCAACTTTAAAGTATTCAAAAATTCTAGTTAAAAACATTCCATAAGGCAGGTTAGCCTTTTTGGTGCTTCTAACAGAATCCCACATATGCCTAATCATAATATAGCCAAAGGATATCGGAGTAGAGGTAACCAAAGCAAATAATATGAGACAGTTAGAAAATGTTACTCGGTTGTGTGAGCCACTTTGAGGAGTCAAAATATGGGTGATGCTTCGGTGAAGTAGAGAGTTGACTGGTCCTAGAGCTTTGTGAGTTGGAATCGTTCCATGCAAGCCAGAAAGATTCTTGCAGATGTGCTGAAGAACTGCTTTGTATGAAATGCCGACTTGTGTATCCCATTTGTCTACCATATACGCTCGTGGTCCTTCATCCTTGAAGCCCAGGGCCGCTCCAATGGTCTCAGAATCAAGGGCAATTTGAACCCTTTTGACATAGGAATGAAGAGTGCCGTCAATGAGTCGCATATTGGCGTAGAACTCTCGGACTAGGCCACGATAGACTGGTTTCTGAATGAGAAGAAGGGGCTTCCAGTTGAGGAGTTCAAATAGAGAGGAGATGTTGATGCCTTTGTTAGTGAGAGTGTCGAGACTAACAAGGTAAGTTGCACACAAGTGACGTTTTTCCATAACCTCATTGTGAAACTCAAAAGAGGTACAAGAGTTGAATCTGCTCAGATCAAAGTGGGAGTGAGTCTTGCCATACTTGTTTCTGAATTCCAGGGATTCCAAATTTGGAGGTTCGGTGGTGTCGTGAAGAGCAAAACCCTTAGTCTTTTGAGCACTCTTACCGGATGCATGGGGAGATGATCTTTTTGGTGGTGATTGTGGAGGGGAAGGGATGGGAGAAGTATGAGACTCCTCTTCTTCTGTCACAGGAACACTTTTCTTCTTTCTTGAGGAAGTTTTTGTGGCAATGACTTTTCTTCTCATTGTGTCTGTGCGTTTTGAAGGGGGTGAGGGTGATGAAGATGATGTAGAATGGATGTGAATTTGTGTGTGAGATTGTGGAGTAGACTGTTTTTGAGAGAATAGAAGCCTTTCACTTTTACTTGGCGCGGTTTTCTTTTTCATGGTGATGGAAGAATGAAATATGAAAGGTTGGTGAGGTAACCGAATGAGTGGGAAGGAAGGAAGGTGAGAGACACATTAAATGAGGACTGGAAAGAGAATTTGTTGGAAGTAATGACCATTAGTGGGCGGTTAATGACCATTATGGAGAAGTTATTACCCAAGAATGATTTCCCTTTTAATTTTGAAATCTAAAACTGAAAAGTTGTTGCCTTAAATTAAGGGATTAGATAGAGAGAGGGATTTGATTTGACAATAACCACTTCCAATAAGATATGATGACACAAGGAAGAAGATTCCTTTTTTTTTTTGCATAGAAAGATAACTAACAAAACTGTTAAGGTGGGGTCAAGAAATTTTGGTGGGGCCCATAAAATTTTGAACTCTGAGTTGCCTCCCCCTTGACCACAGCTCCTTCATCATCCTTGTATTTATCTCGTCCAAACCTACGAGACAAAACTGAACATAATCAACTTTTCACAATTTATCAATGAAACTTAAATCAAACAAACCCAAACTTTTTCTCAAGGTACAGAATCTGTCTTCACAGAGGGGTTTTGTAAAAATATCAGCAATTTGGTCTTCAGATTTTACAAATTGAATATCAGTAGTTCCCTTTTGCATATGTTCTCTAATGAAATGATATTTTATCTCAATGTGCTTGGTTCTTGAGTGCAGAACAGGATTTTTTGAAATGTTTATAGCACTCATATTATCACAAAATAAGGGTATACTATTGATTTTTAATTTGTAATCTTCTAATTGCTATCATTCCTCTATACCTTGTTTCATCCACATCTTGACCCTCATCATCCTTTTCAAGTTTTGTATTAGGATGCATTGGAGTTCCCATTGATTTGGAATTTTCTAGGCCAAACTTTTTGATAAGCTCTTTTACATACTTTCCTTGGTAAATAAAAGTACCACTAGGAGTTTGTTTAATTTGGAGGCCAAGAAAGAAGGTAAGCTCTCCCATTAAACTCATCTCAAACTCACTAGTCATGAGTTTTCCAAACTCTTCACACAAGGAAATGTTGGCCGATCCAAATACAATGTCATCAACATAAACTTGAACAAGGAGTATATCATCATTAGATGCTTTAATAAATAAAGTAGTGTCGGTGGTACCCCTTTGAAATTGATTTTCCAACAAGAATGCACTTAGCCTTTCATACCAAGCTCTTGGAGCTTGTCTAAGACCATAAAGGGCTTTAGTTAGTCTGAAAACATGATTTGGAAATTCTTCATGCTCAAAACCGGGGGGTTGTGCCACATACACTTCTCTATCAATAAAGCCATTAAGGAAAGCACATTTAACATCCATTTGAAACATTTTGAAACCTTTATGGGCGGCATAGGCAAGAAGCAATCTAATTGCTTCCATTCTAGCTACCGGAGCAAAAGATTCATCAAAATCTATACCCTCTTCTTGATCGTAACCTTGGGCCACTAATCTAGCCTTGTTACGAACAACTTGTCCATCCTCACCAAGCTTATTTTTAAATACCCACTTAGTACCCGTTACCTTCTTACCCTCCGGATGAGGTACTAATGTCCAAACCTCATTCTTGTCAAATTGAGCAAGCTCCTCTTGCATGGCCTTGACCCATGATGGATCTTCAAGAGCTTGTTTGACATTGTTGGGCTCCATTTGTGACAAGAGAGCGAAGTTGCTAGGTTCGGTTTACCTTTTGGTGGAGGATCTTGTTGTTACACCATGAGAGGGATCACCAATGATGAAGTCATGAGGATAACCCCTCATAGACTTCCATTCTCTATGCTTTCGGACAGGTGTAGAGCTTTGATGAACTTCTGGTGGTCTCTCTGTTTCAGTTGCTCGTGCCAGCTCAGGAGACAAAATGGAAGTGTCTCCCCCAATCTGACGAGACAAAACCGTGCTGACAGATTCTTCATTTTGCACAGATTTGGGATTTTCTTTATTTCTTCCAGCCTCTTCACAATCTGAATCAACATCCTTCACAATATTTCCCAACAGCCACAATTTTTCCTTTTGCATCATCACCGAATGTGACAAGTCCTCCATCATAGTCATCAAGCTTTATGAAGAAGGTTGTCTTTCCGGTTATATGCCTAGAGCATCCGCTATCCATATACCACATATTTTCCTTCCGTTTGGATGCTAGGCACACCTACAAAACAAGCTTAAGTAACCTTAGGTATCCAAATCTTTTTGGATCCTTTTACGTTAAACCATCTTCTATGACCTAAGCCATTGTAATCAAAAACAATTTTATAAACCTTATCACCAATCATTCTTTCACCAAAAAAACATTGAATGGGAAAGTGTCCATTTCGTTTGCATAGTCTACAAAATCTTGGAGTTGCTGTTTTGTTAAAGTAGGTTGGGTCTTGATACCTTGTATCATTTGAAGATGAAGCAATATTTTTAAAATGAGATTCTTCTGATTTATAAAACCCCAAACCAGCCTTATCATAAAGAGGTTTTTGACTAGCCAAGATTTGATTCAGATTTTCAGAACTTTGGGTGAACTTGGCTAAGTCTTCTTTAAGTCTTTTAACCTCTTTTAGCAACTCTTCATTTTGCTTAAAACAATCTACATATGCAAGAACAGAATGGTCACTTTTATAGCTTCTAACTTGGGCTCTTAACTGCTTATTATCTTCAACAAGATCACAAGCAGTTTCGGCCTCTCTCACTTTTTCTTTTAGAAAACTATTTTCAGCCTTAAGAATGGTGATTTATTGTTCAAGTTCTTGATTTTCCAAAAGAAAACATCTTATTTTTTCAGAAAGGTGGTCTATCATAAGATGGAGATCTTCAGTGTTAGGGTTATGAAAGACTACCTGATCTATGTGGTCAGCCATGAGACATGTTTGTGACTTGGTCTCGGTTTCTTCATTATCATCATCATCGGAGTCATTCTCCAAGTCTTCCCATGAGGCAATCAGTCCCTTCTTCTTTACTCTTTTTGGCTTTTTCTCCTTCTTTAACTTGGGACAATCAGATTTGAAATGCCCAATTTCCTTGCAGTTGTAACAAGTTACTTTGCTAAGGTCTTTCTTCACTCTCCTTGAGCTGCTGCCTTTGCCTTTAAGCTTCATCATTTTCCTGAATTTTTTTGCAAACAACACAAATTCATGTTCAGAGGAGTTATCACTGGATTCTTCATCCAGAGGGTTAGTCATAGAAGAAAAGGCAATTCCTTTCTTTTTTGAATCTTTTTTCAAATAGGTGTTTTCAAAAGCAAGAAGATTTCCTCTCAAATCATCAACTGTCATGGAATCTAAGCTACTGCTCTCAGAAATAATTAAAGCTTTTGTTTCCCACTCTTTTGTGAGACATCTCAACACTCTTCTCACTAGCACAGATTCAGAGTGTGTAATTCCCAAAGCATCTAAGCCAACAATGATGGCGTTGAACCGTTCGAACAGTTCATCAACGGACTCTCCTTCCTTCATTGCAAACATTTCATATTCTCTATTCAACATGTCTGTCCGAGTCTTCTTTACAATGGTGGTTCCTTCATGGGTGATTTGCAATTTGTCCCAGATTTCCTTTGCCGTTTTGCACCGTGATACTCGTCGGTACTCCTCAAAGCTGATAGCACAATTAAGCAGGTTTACTGCCTTGGCATTTAACTCTATTTTCTTCCTATCTTCTTCGGTACATCTTGCTTCTGGTTTGAGAGAGACTACTCCTTCTGCACTTGTGGTAGTTGGAAATTGAGGCCCTTCCAGGATAATCTTCCAAAGTCTGTAATCCACTGCTTGTACAAATATCTTCATCATTTCCTTCCAATAGGTATAATTTATCCCATTGAAAAGAGGAGGTCTGTTGCTTGATTGACCTTCAGTCAGATTATAAGACACCACATTTGCGCCACTGTTTTCTACCATGAGGATCTTTACTCCAAGCTGCAAAGCTTGATCTCTTTGAGACCAAGCTCTGATACCAATTGATGGTTTCAGTGGCTAAGAGAAGGGGGGTTGAATCTTAGCCCCCTTTTTACTTAATAACTCTTGCTGGACTTAGAGGAGACTTTTCTGTTTTTGCTCATCACTTTACACGAGACTTTTTCTTTTGTCTCGTCCCTAGCCACGAGACTTTTCTTTTTGTCTCGTCACTTGGCACGAGATAATTTTGGTTTTTGCTCCTGTGCAGTAGAAACAGAAATGTAGGAGAGAAGAGTAGAAGATTACACCCAGATATATCCTGGTTCAGCTGCTAAGTGCAGTGCAGCCTACATCCAGTCTCCATCACAAACATGATGGAATTTCACTATAATCAATCCTGATTACAAGCTGTAAAGTGCTAACCCAACTTACAAGGGGATTCCCACAGAATCATGAAACACAACATAGATGAACAAAGGAACTCTAAGACATCTATGTCTTTTTCTTTTAATTTTGCACTCTGCCTTTTTCCGCTCTATGGCTTTTTCATACAAACCTCACTGTTTGCCTTTTTCCATGAGACTCAAGACATGACAAAATTAAACAGAAAAATACTAAACAAAATACATTGAAGGAGAAGAAAATCTGTAAGCTTAGGTAGCTCTGAGAATCCTGTGCCTTGCACTCTCACTGCTTACTTCTAACTCCTTGCTTCAAACAGTGGTTGTTCACTCTTTTTATAGAAGAGAGAAGCCTCCACACTTGAAGCCAAAAATCCAAGCTTAACTTCTTCCTCTTTCAACAAACAGAACCGGTTCGGCCACATAGAGAGAGAAGAGATAACCATGCAAAACCCAACATGCAATTACCTCTAATCCTTTCTTGATCATCACCCTTCATCAATCCGAGCTCTCCATCCTTGGCTTGCTCTCCAAGATGGATTTCTGGCCCTTGATGCTTCATGATGATGATGACTTCATCTGCTTCAATCTCTGCCTCAACCATCACTTCGCTACTCTAGCTACTTCCTATGGTGGTTGAGCAGAATCAAAGACAAGCCATGCTTCAAGAATCTCCTTCTTGCTCGCCGAATCTTCATCCTCCATTTTTGGTATGGAGAGGCTAAGATATCATCACCATATCTTACCATATGTGATAAGAATCTCAGCCACTATATTTTTTGTGTTTTCTTGCCATCTTCATGATGGTCTTGAAGCATGCATCTTCTTCTTTCTTTTGGTTGCTGATCCTAGCTCCCATTGTTTCCTGGGTAATGACCGAGAAGAAAAAAAGAAAGAGATGAGAGAGAATGTAGGGTTAAAGTAAAAGCAACTAGTTGAAATGAAACAAATTAATGTGGTTTGCTTTTACTTCCTCTTGCTTGAGTGGCGTGTTGCATTGATCACATCAATCATGTCAATGTCAAATTCTCTCTCATATTTTCAATGCATGTAATAACTTCATTTTAACAAAATTTGAATTCCACTAGAAGTGGATTCCGTTGGAAGCTAGAAGCAATATATTTGCTTTCTCTTCATCTTGGTTTCGGACCAAGTTTGGAAGCATTCATTAACAATAATATTGGGTTTTGTAACATTGGGATTTAATCTGGCCCAATTAGTAACATTTGCCTTCCTGATGAAATTTGGATCAAGCAATGAGCAAATGGGAAAGCATTCTTTGGGCTTTGAAGTAATAAGATTTATTCCTGCCCAACATCTATTATAATCATTCAGCCAAAATGTAAGAAACATTAAACAAGGCTGATTGCAAGTTTTAATTTTGGGCTTGTTGTATTTTCATTAATTCTTGGCCCAATAAAAACCTGCACAGCAAAATTAATTTAATTAATATATCAATCAAAATTAGATTAATAATTTTGCTGTTAATAATGTTTGATCATCATCAATTTAGTTTAGAGTTTTCCAAACTCATCACATCCTTATATATGCTGGGCCATAGGCCCAATACGGGTCTGATTTGTCCGGTTCGATTCGTTCCGTCTAATCTTGGACCAAATTATTTAAAATTAATGTCAAACTTCATGTTTTAATTAATTATACCCATTAAACTATAAAATTTAATTTTTTAATTTTTTTAATCAATAATTAATTTATTAGCTAATTATTCATTAATTACTCGAGGTTTACAAGACCCGGCAAGTCTGCAAGACTAATTTGATCCTAAACACCAAAATCACACAATCTTTCAAAATCAAAACCTCAAATTTTCAAATTAGGGATAGAGTATATGAAAAAGAAATAGTGAAGTACTTACCAAATTGTTTAGCAAGTTTTGTAGAACTCGACGTGGTGGTCGCGTGGCCGCAAACGGTGCGACGATCAGAGCTCCAGATTGAAAGTTAAGTAGATTAGGATTTGGAACTAGGGTTTGAGGTTTCTCCTTCTCTCTTTCAGCATGCTTCAACGTGATTATGAGGAGGAAGATGCAGATTTTGAGTCTTATATAGTGGGTCATTGGATCCGGTTTGGATTCGGTCTGTTGGCTCAATTTTGAGTCAAAATCTTTAAAATTTGTGTTAAAATTTATATTTCAATTATTTCTACTTTATTAAATTATAAAATTTAATTTTCTAATATTTTTAAATAATAATTAATTTATTGACTAATTATTCATTAATTTTACGGATTTTACAAAAAACACATAAATTCTATTAAAAAGTATACGTATAACAAAATTTAGTTAAACTTAATTACTAAAAAGACTAATCGATCATACAATATTTCTGTATTTGTTTGGTATTAATATTTTTTTATTACATGTAATTTTATACAATAGTATAAAGTTAGATTTAGTTTATAAGTGTAATTAGAACTGTAACTTGTCATTTAGATATTATGTTATTTTAGAGAGTTGTAAACTTGTGACTTATATTCGCATTTATTTTCTGGGGCTGAACTTTAAATTTATGGTGATGAAATGACTTGTAAAATAATTTGAGTCAAATATTTATCATCCAAAAAAATAATGCAAAACTGGAGTTCTTATTTTAAAAAAATGCCTTGAGAAAGTGAAATCCATTCCAAACATATCTTCACGGTTCTTTACTTGGATGAGTATAAAATGTTAATATATATGGCACTAAGTGAATGAATCTATTGCTGCTAGGGGTGGTAAAATGGGTCGAGCCCGTCGAGTCAGTCTACTAAACTTGCTAAAAAAGGTGGGTTGGACTAGGATTTGGAGTCTGCCAAATTAAAAAAATTCGCCAAATTCGCACCGCCAAATTAGCGGGTTTTGGCGGGGCGGGGCAGGCCGGTCCGCCGGGCCGAAATTTTTTTTTTTTATTAAATAAAAGAGTGATTACTATTAATTAAAATAATATCTAAAAATATTATTTTACATTTTTACTATATAATTAATAATTAGCATTTAAAATAATAAGTGACAAGGAGAGAATGTAAGCACAAAGAAAGCCCAGATTCAAACAATATCTTCATCAATTTTAGAATTTTCTCTTGAACGGTTCTGTTGAACCGATTTTCACCGATTATGAGTTCATCAGCTTTGACTGGTTTTAATTAGCATTTAAAATAATAAAAAACAACACAACTTAGTGGAGAGCATGCAGGCTGTAAACCCCGGTTAAATTAGTAGATAATTAGTTAATAAATTAGTTAATAAATTAGTTTTTAATAAGGAAGATTAGAAATGTGAATATTATATTAAATTAGGATAGAGCTCATCGAAACGAGAATTTTGACACCAATTTCGAAGAAATCGGTCCAAGATTGGACCGAACGGACCGAACCGGTTGAACCGGGCCCATGGGCCCAACCGGACCAGAAATTAAAAAGAGAGCCACGGGCTCTTCCTTCTCCCCACTTTCATAACGACGCAGGAAGCTTTCCAGGGGAGGAAAGGAGAGAAACCATACGTTGACGGTAAAATCAATTTGCCGTAATTTCTCCGTCCGAGCTCCAATCGCCGCATCGTTTGCGGCCACGCGTTCACCGCGTTGAGCTCTACATTTCTACTGGAACAATTTCATAGGTAACTTGCTATTTCACTTCAGCCTTTCATTTTCCCCAATTTTCGAGTTTGTTGAATTTCTTTGATTTTTGATGTTTTAGGATCCAATTAGCTTGAGAGAAACGTTCACTCTTGCTTATGTGAAGCTTGGGTAAGGTGAGGATACGATAATTCTATTTTATTTTCATTGAATTTGAGCTTTGAGTATTAAATTGGATGTATATGTGTTATGAATGTGTATTAGGTTGTGAATAAATAATTGGAGCTTGAAATTGTGAATACTGAAACTTGGAGGAAGCGGATTAGTTGAGGTTTTGAGGGCTATGTTCTTTTAGGAAAATTGTCTTGGAATAATACTTGGGAATCGGCTAAGGTATGGTTTAGGTTTCTTGCATTTAATATATAATGTTCTGTGAAAATTTAGGCTAGATGACCATAGGATAAGTTGGAATGCAGGTGTATATTTAATATTTAGTAATTTGTCGATGAATATAATTGGTTGAAGTTTATTGGATAATTAGTTATTAATTTTGGATGTTGAATGTTATTGTTGATGAACATGGTTGGTCTAGTGCTTGTTGATTAATTAATGATTCGATGAATTATTGATTTGAGGTATTTTGTGTTAAAAGCCTAGGATTTGTGAACTATGACTCTTAGTTGAATTTTGGTTGTTGGATTTGAATATTGTATGAGTTTAATTGTTGATCTGAGGTAGATTTTTTGTGGAGATTGTTATGATAATGAGGAAGGAAATGTTGAACCAGACTTGTCGGGTTGGCTGGATAACCGACAGATGAGCCTCATCAGCCATAGGACAGGCATTCATCATATGCATATTACTTGAATTACTTGCTTGTGCTCTAATTGGGTGTGCTTATCTGTATTTGCCATGCTAAATGTGTATTTGTTACCTGCAGTAGTTATAACCTTCTTGTGTTTGCCTTTATCTGTCTATCTGTCTGTGAAATGCATGATGGAGTTGGAGGTATGGAGGAATGGCAAAAATGGGATTTAGATTTAAGGTTAAGTTAAGTTAGGTCTAAATATCCTTAGTAAACCACCTTTTATGGCTTCTGTTTAATACTTTAAGCTCTATAATCTGAGTGTCGGCGTTCTAGGATTGCCTCTGGCATTCCCAGGACCTTATATATTATGTGTGTGGCACGTTTACCATACTGAGAACCTCCGGTTCTCATTCCATACTATGTTGTTATTTTTCAGATGCAGGTCGAGAGGTATCTCGTTAGGCGTCTGGACTCTTGAAGCGGAGTGGTTACTGGGATATTTTGTTATGCTATAATGTATATATATGTACTTAGCTTTCTCTCCGCATGACTTATTCTTTTTTATCCTCTTAGAGGTTTATGGAGAGGCAGGATTGTGTATATGTACTTTTGGGTTTTGGATATGTATGTATATATGTGTAAATATTCTCCGGCCAGTCTTGACTTCGCAGGCTGAGTCAGGAGCTTGTTATTTTGTATCTTTGGCACTCTATTCCTACTTCTGTTATCTTATGTTTGATAGTTATGGTTTTCTTAGCACGCAAGTTAACTCGTTCCTTGAGCGTTGCGCTTTTATTTCGCGATTTTTATTTCCCCTATTCTTCAAGGCACCTAGCATATTATAATTCTTCTGCTATTATATGTACTCATTCTATTTTAGAGGTCGTAATACCACACCACCTCTGTTTTACGGCTTAAGCGTAAAGCTTAGTGTGATAGGGTGTTACATTATGGTATCAGAGCAGTTCGTTCCTATAGAGCCTGAAAGACGGACTAATTGTACTTCTGTGCATTCTCTGTATATGTGTTTATGTGCTATTAGGATATCTGACTGATATATATGGCATAAACGTTTGTGAGCATGCATTTGGAACTTAAAGCATTAGACCTGCGATATTGAGACTGATCAACTTAATATCACTTGTTTGGTGTGTATAGGGACCAGATGTCAACTCGCGGACGCGGTCGCGGGCGAGGTAGAGGTAGGACAGGCACCGTTACTCCTGCACCCATAGGGACTGATCCAGTAGATTTTATGGCTGCCCTGGGAAATATGGCTGCAGCTATGCAGGCAACAGCCGAGGCACTGGGTAATCAGATAAATCAGGGTAATCATGGAAATAATAATGATGAGGATGGTCCTATGACACTTGCCACATTTCTGAAAGTTCGCCCTCCGACTTTTAGGGGAACCTCAAATCCCACTGATGCAGATAATTGGATTCAGGCTATGGAAAGGGCGTTACAGGCACAACAGGTTCCTGAAGAGCAATGGGTTGAATTTGGAACTTATCAGTTGCAAGGTGAAGCTTAGTATTGGTGGCAGGGAACACGACGTATCCTGCAGCCTGATGGTGCTGCGATTCCTTGGGAGGTTTTTCGGACAGAGTTCTATAAGAAATATTTTCCTAATTCAGCTAGAAATGCCAAGGAACTTGAATTAATGCAGTTAAAACAGGGACAGATGACTGTTGCTGAGTATACTAGTAAGTTTGAGGAGTTATGTTGCTTTTCTCGTATCTGTCAAGGTGCTCCTGAAGATTTTGCTGAATGGAAATGTATTAAGTATGAAGGAGGTCTTCGGAGTGATATTCTGAGCTTTGTTGCCCCGATGGAGATCAGGGTGTTTTTTGAATTGGTGAATAAGAGTAGGGTGGCTGAGGACTGTGTGAGGAAGGCGGCAGCAGAGAAAGGGAGTTTGAGGGTGCCTTTTCAGAGGCCTTCAGGGAGGAACTTTGCTCCGAGAGGTAGAAATTTCAAGCGTGGAGGCTTTGTTCCGCAGCAGACTCAGGGTCAAGGTAATTACAGAAGGCCGAATACCAATGCTAGTCAAGGAAAAAGGTTTGGGAAGCAGCCACAGCAAGATCTGAATTGTCAGAAGTGCGGAAGGTATCACCCTGGAGTTCCATGCAGATTCGGACTTGGAGTATGCTATTCTTGTGGACAGCCTGGGCATATGGCCACCAATTGTCCAGAGAAGAAAAAGTATGAGACTGGTAGAGTGCAACAGCCGGGGAGAGTATACACCACTTCTACCATTGGTGCTGAGGGATCTGAGACACT
>NC_029792.2:119317727-119332490 GCF_000816755.2 Arachis ipaensis
GAATGTCAGGGTATTATGTTATTAACTGCGGGAGTATCAGGTGATGATCAGAGTTTAGAGCAGATTCCCGTTGTATGTGAATTTTCAGATGTGTTTCCGGATGATATTAATGAATTTCCACCTAATCGGGAAGTTGAATTCGAAATTGAGTTGGTGCCTTGAGCCGGTCCGATTTCAATTACTCTTTATAGGATGTCACCTTTAGAAATGGCTGAACTGAAAGCTCAGCTGGAAGATCTGTTGGGTAAGCATTTTATCCGACCAAGTGTTTCTCCGTGGGGAGCGCCGGTGTTACTGGTAAAGAAGAAGGATGGGAGTATGCGGTTGTGTGTCGACTATCGGCAGTTGAATAAGATCACTGTGAAGAATAAATATCCGTTGCCTAGAATCGATGATCTAATGGATCAGTTACAGGGTGCCGGTGTGTTTTCTAAGATCGACCTGCGATCCGGGTATCATCAGATAAGGGTTAGAGACGAGGATATTCCGAAAACTACTTTCAGGACACGTTATGGTCATTATGAGTATACAGTGATGTCTTTTGGGTTAACTAATGCCCCGGCAGTATTTATGGATTATATGAACAGGATTTTCCGACCGTATCTGGACAAGTTTGTTATTGTCTTCATTGATGACATTCTTGTTTACTCTAAGTCTAAAGAGGAACATGCTGATCATTTGCGAACTGTGTTACAAATTCTGAGAGATAGGAAGTTATATGCTAAGCTATCTAAATGTGAGTTCTGGAAGAGTGAAGTGAAGTTTCTCGGCCACGTGGTGAGTAAGCAGGGGATAGCTGTGGATCCTGCTAAGGTGGAAGCAGTGATGAATTGGGAGCGACCAACTTCAGTGACAGAGATCAGGAGTTTCTTAGGTTTGGCGGGGTATTATCGCAGATTCATTAAAGGATTTTCACAGCTCGCCTTACCTTTAACTAAGTTGACTAAGAAGGACACGCCTTTTATCTGGACTCCGGAATGTGAAGAGAATTTCCAGGCATTGAAGCACAAGTTGACTACTGCACCTGTATTGGTATTACCTGAACCAAGTGAACCGTTTGAAGTGTATTGTGATGCATCTCTGAAAGGGTTAGGGTGTGTTCTGATGCAGCACCAGAATGTTGTAGCATACGCCTTACGGCAGTTAAGGCCGCATGAGATGAACTACCCGACACATGATTTAGAACTTGCTGCTGTTGTGTTTGCTTTAAAGATTTGAAGGCACTACCTCTATGGCGTTAAGTTTCATGTTTTCTCAGACCATAAGAGTTTGAAGTATCTTTTTGAGCAGAAAGAGTTGAATATGCGTCAGAGGAGATGGATGGAGCTTCTGAAAGATTATGATTTTGAATTGGATTATCATCCAGGAAAAGCGAACGTTGTGGCGGACGCTTTGAGTCGGAAGTCTTTATATGCAGCTTGGATGATGCTACGGGAGGAAGTTTGCCTAAAACCCGATCTGGTTATGACGCTATTTGGGTGGTTGTGGATCGACTGACAAAATCAGCTCACTTTCTTCCTATCCGAATAAGTTGTACAATGGAAGAATTAGCTCGAATGTATATTAAAGAGATTGTCAAGTTGCATGGCGTGCCTTCTACCATTATATCTGATAGGGATCCTCGTTTTACATCAAGATTCTGGGGAGCTTTTCAGCGTGCATTTGGGACTCAGTTAAGCTTGAGTACTGCGTATCACCCTCAGACAGATGGTCAGTCAGAGAGAACTATTCAGACCTTGGAGGATATGCTAAGGACTTGTGTTTTAGACCAGCCAGCGAGCTGGGATCGGTATATGCCATTAATAGAATTTGCTTATAATAATAGCTATCATGCGAGCATCGGAATGGCTCCATATGAGGCTCTGTATGGCAGGAAATGTCAGTCTCTGTTGTGTTGGTATGAAAATGGAGAAAGGAGTTTATTAGGGCCTGAAATGATAGCTGAAACGACTGAGCATATAAAGAAGATTCGTAGTCGAATGCTTATAGCCCAAAGCCGCCAGAAGAGCTATGCTGATCAGAGGTGAAAGCCTTTGGAATTCGAAGAAGGAGAACATGTCCTGGTATCGAGGAACATACTTGGGAACTCGAATCAGATATGCGAAAGAACTACCCACATCTCTTTTCAGGTAACTAGATTTGAATTTTGAGGGCAAAATTCTTTATTAGGTGGGTAGGATGTAAACCCCAGTTAAATTAGTAGATAATTAGTTAATAAATTAGTTTTTAATAAGGAAGATTAGAAATGTGAATATTATATTAAATTAGGATAGAGCTCATCGAAACGAGAATTTTGACACCAATTTCGAAGAAATCGGTCCAAGATTGGACCGAACGGACCGAACCGGTTGAACCGAGCCCAAACCGGGCCCATGGGCCCAACCGGACCAGCAATTAAAAAGAGAGCCACGGGCTCTTCCTTCTCCCCACTTTCATAACGACGCAGGAAGCTTTCCAGGGGAGGAAAGGAGAGAAACCATACGTTGACGGTAAAATCAATTTGCCGTAATTTCTCCGTCCGAGCTCCAATCGCCGCACCGCTTGCGGCCACGGGTTCACCGTGTTGAGCTCTACATTTCTACCGGAATAATTTCATAGGTAACTTGCTATTTCACTTCAGCCTTTCATTTTTTCCTTGAGCGTTGCGCTTTTATTTCGCGATTTTTATTTCCCCTATTCTTCAAGGCTCCTAGCATATTATAATTCTTCTGCTATTATATGTACTCATTCTATTTTAGAGGTCGTAATACCACACCACCTCTGTTTTACGGCTTAAGCGTAAAGCTTAGTGTGATAGGGTGTTACACAGGCAGGTTCGAACTATATCTTCATCAATTTTAGAATTTTCTCTTGAACGGTTCTAATTCTTAAGCAGTTTAGAGATTGGACCGAGGCAGTTGAGAGTCCGATTTACCGGTTTTTATTCAAATCGGATGATCCGGTCTGGTTCTTACAACTATGACCTGAAACCTTTCTTTTTTTTTTCTATTGTATTTTCTAGTCTGACAAGTCAATAACTAATCTATCATAGATCGAAACTCCATTTAACAGTTTGTTGTTGGCCAATAGGATGTTACATATACAAGTTAGGCGGGATTCGAATTTCTAACACTTATTTAAACGAACTAATGAGCTAACCACTAGACCAACCCAACTTGATCACTTGAAACTTTTCTTGCAAAGTAGCTTCATGAGTTTTTAAACACGCTAGGTTAGCCCTATAAAACAAAAAATATAAATAAAAGTAGATAGAAAGGAAGTCTAAGTTTGGACCACTAATTTCCAATGTAGATTAAATTGTTTAACTCAAAATTAAGCTTGCCTCGTCATGCTTTTTACCCCCTGCTAACACCCGATTAATATTTCACATAGAATTTTCTTATCAAAATTTGTTGTGTAATATATAAATATCAAATCAAAATTTGTTCTAAAGCAGATGGCGTGGTTGAAGCACTTAAAGAAGATGTTTTTATAAATCATGCTTTTGGTATTCAAAATGGGTGCTTTATAATGCTTTCACAGTTTCACTACGTATCTACGTGATACAAATAAATAAATAATGTTGCCACTTGCCACTCTTGTGTTGACAAAGCATCCCATATTAGTTAATTTATAGATCTCTATTATTAAATAATAAATAAAAAATGATATATATTATGTGAGTGTGGCGTGTGCATCAGTGCATGCGACTAAGGTCTACATAGACAAGCATAAATATTAGAGGAATACAGAAAGGAGAAAGGGAACTTGAACGGAATCATCCCTAATACCAAACAAAAAACTCTTGGAAAATTATATGGTACAGATCTAAATCTGTACAGATTTAAAGATTTGTCTACGTGGCAAAATCTAAACCACACATTCTAAAGCCACATTTTTCATTTAAAACTAAGATAATGACGTAAGCAATGACGTCATAAGAAGGGTAAGGATGGGAATTGTCCATCAGACCCAACCATTATAAATAGGTTGCTTAGGCAATTGTAGAGGAATCAGAAAATAGAAAGCAGGAGGCAAAGAGTACTCAAATGCTAGGAGAGCAAGGAGGAAGCTGCCGAGGCGATTCTATGATCTGAAGAAGAATTCCCATTAGGGAAAAATAGTTCTAAACTCCCCTCTGGAGTTAGTATCTATAATCTCCCCTCTGGAGATAAAATCATCTTATGTAAAATATTCTAAATAAAAGAAGTTTTTCTCCAGAGAGGTACGCCTTTATCCTAATCTCTTAGTTATGAATTATTTAGAAAGTTTAGAACTAACGGAGGAATCTGACTATTATAAATTATCTGCTTTATTAGATAATGAAAAACAGGCTGTTTTAAAAACAGAATTAAATCTCAAATCAAACGAAAACCGTCAAATACTCAAATCAATAATTAACTATTAAAATAATAAATTCTTATATCAATAAATTTTATATCATAAATTATTTTAGTGTAACCATATTATATGTTATAATCAAACTTATTCATATACAATAATCAAATTCTTTTCACGTATTGAAACTATTTTCAGTGGCACATACAGTTAAATAATCAAATTAAACTTGATAAATTTTGTTGGTCATCTAATATTGATGGATCGAATATCCCCAGTGGCGCAGCAGTGGTAAAGAAAATCCACACTAGGAGATGTATAGGCGGCCGCGATGACCGCGACGACAAACAACAATAACAAAAACAATCTTATCCCTCTGACTGTTTGCTAAGCAATAATGTTTCATGGACTTGTCTTGTAGAATATTTCTTGAAGCAGCATTGAATGGATTCATCAAACAATATTTAATTTCCTTTTGTTACTTTGGAAGGCATTATATAGTCAAAGAGCTGTTGAGTTTTTTTCTCTTCTTTATGAAGTCTAAACCCATTATACACCCATTATGCCACAACTCTAATTAGATTTTGGGGTCAATTTGAGAGAAAGAGAGTAGCCACCAAAGAGAGAAAGAAGAGGGAAAACAGAATTTCTGTTTTTATGCAAAGTAGTAAATTTCAAATGACAATATCTATAATCTTGTTTTTCGTTCTGGTTGGTGGAGATGTTGATTGGAGATTTGCAGTGAGAGAAATTGGTTTTACAAGAGAGAAATTAGGTTTTCCGTTTTTACACAGAGCAGCAATTTTTTAACGACAATTTCTCATTGTTTCACCGTTGGATCGACGTGAAATTTGGATTGCAGATTTTTTTTTATCTTATTCTTCATTGTGAACGGTGAAGATTTTAATTGGAGGTCTGTAGTGCGAGAAATTGCCTTCAAAAGCAACTATGTTTTTTTGGGTATATTTCATCTTCTTGCTTCTCATTTGTAAGCTTTAGTGATTTGATGTTTTGGCTGGTTATATGCACGTTTTTGTGCTTTGTTTGAGACTCTCTTGTACCTCATTTGATTATAGTGAAACTATTTCATTGGTCTGAATGACCAGTAGGTTTTACCTCTCACATTGAGAGGATTTTTCACGTTAAAATTTCAGTGTGTTCTTGTTAGTACTTTATTTGCTATATTTACTTGTTATAGTTACTCCCATATTGTGTTGTAAATACTTTCATATTATTCTTATGTTAGACATTTGTATTGTTTTCGCTATTAGACTCTTTCAAAAACCTTGTCTTCATATACATGATTTATGAATAACAGTGAAGGTCTATGGACAAATTCGATAGCCATGCAGTAGTAACTAGTAATGCTAGCTTCAGTAATTATATTTAAAAATAGACATTATTATTAATCTCACTACTTTATTTCGTATATTATGTGAGTTTGAGTGTTTCTTAAAATTTATCATAAGCTCATTTTATTATTTTACACATTTAAGGGTGTGAGAATTTTCAATTTTCTTTCAACTATAAACAAACTAAGCGTCAATTTATTGTAATTTTTTTATTATAATTATATATTGACTACTAAAAATAAAAAAATATTATTTATATACCAAACACTCTCGGCACTAGTACAAAAAATACAAAAGTACAGTTTTTACTCATTAATTATGTATTTATATTATTTTTTTTATTAAAAACTAAAAAACGTGTGATTAGTTGTTAAGATAATACTAATATTAAAATATTATTATTATAAAAAATGTAAACATAGCTAAATTGTTAAAAATATATATTTTTAAACACGATTTTTAACAATTATTGACCTAACTATTATTAACCGTTGTCAAGACAAGAATACCATTAACACTTTCTTTTTCTTTTCATAATTACTAACGCAATTTTTAAACGTTAAAAATATTAAACATACTTTTTAACATACAATTAATAATCATAAAAAATACTAATAAAATAATAATTTTAAATGATCGTCAAAATCTTCATTTTTTTTTTCTCAGTGCTTTACACTGTACATTAATCTTAGAGGTGGTTAAACAGAGTCACCGAACCTTGATATTGTAATAATTGTGTATATGATCGTAGTGATTACAAACACTTTTTAATTTTGATATTGGGATAAGATTTGTGTATAGTGTGTTTATTGGAGTGGAGGATGAATGATTGGGGTATGACAGTTGCATAGAACAAATTAAGATCGATTACATACACAAATCGGAGGTACACAAATTAAACCGTTTAATTTGTGTAGTATTACAGGTCACACATCATTCATGCATTCCTTTCACTCTCATTCTCACTCTGCGTCACTCAACATTCCACCCCCAACTTCACCTTCTTTTCTCTTCTCCCATTGTTGCTACAGAAATCCAGCATAGGAGGGAAAAATTGTCACCATAAAAAATCGTCCTTCAACAATGCTAATGAGACAAAAAATAAAAGTTGTTATTCTTCAAAGTTTTACATTGTTAATTATCTTGATAATCCTAATTATGTAAATTTTTATTATCAAATATTTTGATTTAATAAAAATAATAATGATAATGTTAGAGATTAGTAGAAATATTGTAATAATAATTATTAAGATTATAGGTATGATAAAATATTTAGATTATTAATTGTTAAAAATAGTCAATAAAATAAAATATAGTGATATATATATATATATAATAATAATAATAATAATAATAATAATAATAATAATAATAATAATAATAATAATAATAATAATAATATTGAGGTGTTTAATACTTTTTAAAATTATTCTGGTTATATAATTAAATAGAAAATAAGGAATAGGAATTATTATTATAAAATGAATAGGTTTTAGACATTAGAAAATATAGTTTTAATATATCTAATAATAATTAGATTTATATTTTAGATTCATTTAAGGTTTATTGATTATTATTAGAAGAAGCTAATAAATATAAATGTTAATTTTTAGACTTGTTACATATATAAGTCTTTTTGGCATACAAGTTTATACAAGTTAATCCTAATTCAACAAAATCCACTTTCATAACGCGCGCGTGAAATCACGACGTTCCTCCTCCAACGTTTGTATTCCACGTTCCTCCTCCTCCTCCTCCTTCTTTGCGTTCTTCCTCCTTTTTCTTCGTGTTCAATTCCTTCTTCTTCTTCTTCGCGTGTTTCATCCCCTTCGTCGTTTTTTTTATTGTTGTTGTTCTTGATGTACTTTTTTTCTCTTCTTTCTATTGATTTTGCAATACTATGTATTTTTTTAGAAGGTAAACCAAGAAAGAAAAGTTGAATAAGAAGCAGTAGAAGATGAAGAGGAAAAAGAAGAAGAGTTTTGAATTATACAGAATTTATCAGTATAAATCCACCAAAAATTCTTAAACAATACACCTAAATGTCTTAGTTTTACCCCGAAATTTGTTATAATGACACAAAAATATTTTCTCTAATACTGCATTTTTTTCTTCTTCTTTTTTTTTTATTTCTTTCTTTCTTTTAGTTGAATGAATATAAGTTCATCCTCTTCTAAGTAATGTTGCAACATTATGTGTTTCTTCCTCTTCTTTATTTGATATTTTTGTTTTTATTCTCGTTGAGAAAGAGTAAAACAAGAAGAAACTTGAGAAGGTAAAACAAGAAAAGAAAGATGAATAAGAAAAAAAAAGAAGATGATGATGATGACAAAAAAAAGAAGAAGAAGCAGTAGTAGAAGATGAGGAGGAGGAAGAGGAATAATTTTGAATTATGCAGAATTTATCAGTACAAATTCACCAAAAATTCTTAAACAATACACCTAAATGTCTTAGTTTTACCCCGAAATTTGCTGCAACTACACAAACTGAGAAAATTCTATGGCAAAAATTTTGGATCAGGCAACGTCATAAATATGGAAAAATTTCTACAATTACGATAACAATAACGACAATAACGATAACGACGATACATATAAGAAGAAGACGACGATGTTATAACGATGATGATCATGATGATGAAGATAATGGAGGAGAATGAGGTAAAGGAAGAAGGAGAAAAAGGTCCAACGAGAAAAGGAGGAGGAGGAGGAGGAGGAGGTGGTGGTGGTGTTGGTGATGATAACGAAAGAGAAAATAACGAAAAAGAAGGACGTGCAGGGCGCATGAATATAAATGACTTATATGGACTTGTATGTGTAAATGACTTGTATGTAGAGAATAATTATTTTTTGTAAAATATATTATATTTCAAGTAGTTAATAATATAATTGTTAATATGATTATGTTTTATTGCTTATGTGATAATGAAAATTTGATTTTGTTAAATTTAATTTGTTAATTAAATATGGTTATCTTTTTTTAATGTGATATATGGCTACGTTTCATAGGGTTCACGGATGTTACAATATAACCACTTAATGTCGTTGGATCCGTACAATCAAATTGTGGAGGGGAATTTAGAGAGACTGGTTTTTATCACGTTTCCCAAATTGGAGTAATCCAATGTCAGTTGGCATTGGTTAATGCTCTAATTGAGAGATGGTGCCCTGAGACTCACACATTTCATTTTTTGGTTGGTGAGTATGCTGTGATGTTAGAGGATGTGGCAATAATTCTTGGTCTTCTGATGAATGGTCTGCTAGTTACAGGACCGACCCTTAGTAGTTATGAGGCCTTAGAGGTCGAATGCTTGCAACAGTTTGGTGTTGCACCTAGGAAGACAGACTATAAAGGAAGCTTTATAAAGTTGACATGGTTTCGAGGACTGAAAGATCATTTAGTGTTGGCGGATGACATTTACATTCAGAGGTACGTCAAAGTACCACATAATGTTATTATTTGGGACCATAATGTTTGGAGACAAGTCTGGGACAACGGTGTACTAGAAGTTTTTGTCGTTGCTCCGTAACTTCGCTAGGATCATACAATTTAGTTGGGAATCGACATGCCTGTCACACCTGTATAGAGCATTGTGTAGGACATCTTATGTCGACTGCAAGGAGATTAATGGTCCACTGACACTTTTGCTTACTTGGGCTTGGATCCGTCTACTATTTCTTGCGCTGATTCCTGGCAATCCTCGACTCTTTCCTATTGCAAACAGGTAAAATTAATTACTATCTGCTTTGAAAAAGTGTAGCACATTGTATTTTAAATTTGATCGATAAAGTTAATTAACGGATTGTTTGATGTTAGGTGGCGTAACTGGGAGCGTGCTGATCGGCCTTATAAATTTCATTTCGTTGAATGATCTGCAAGAAGGGCATGTATGTTGAAATAAATAAGTATATGTTTTTGTTTAGCCGTATTATTATTTGATGTGTAATCCTCTTTTACTTTCAATGTGTACAATTTGTTTGGGAGGCTTATGCAATTAGTCGTATTGAGCCAGACGTGATTCCTGTTGACATCTGTCAGCATTCAGTTATATGGAGTGCCACGGTGCCGTTGATATCTTTCGAATGCGTTGAGTGGCATGCATCTGATAAATTGAGGAGACAATTTGGTTTGACTCAGGGCATTTCTCATCAAGAGTGGGAGCTAGGTGAAGCACACAGCGAAGTACTGACAGGACCCAAGAATCAGTCTGGAACCCACTACTCTTTTTGGGTGATGCATTGGACGAATCGGTATAGTCATGTTCTTGCTGAGCTCCTGATGCCTTTACAGCATCCTTTAAAAATTTACATGCATTGGTATCGAGGTACATATGGTCCCCACTTGCATTTGTCAGACCTCGTATTTCAAGAGAATCAGAAGGACAATCCTGTGCATAATCAAGAGAATCAGCATACATAAATACTTAAAAAATAAACATTAAACAAGTAATTATATGTTATATTTTACCTATTTACATAACTATTAAATGTTTGTCTCAAACGTCAAAATCTATGTATAAATCATAAATTATAATTATTACATACCTGCATTTATATATTGAGGAAATTCCGGTGTATGCATGGCCTCCAAATCCAACGACCGCATGAAAGTCGGCTCCTCAAACGGATGTTGGTTTGCTAGTGTATTTGCCACATCCACCACATCTACCTTCATAGTGTCGTCAGCTTGATCTTCATCTACACCCAGATCATCGACCTTATAGTTACTTTCAAACTCTACATCGCTATCACTGTTATAATCTTCCAATTCAATATCTCGATCCGCTGCAGATTGTTCGAACTCAATATACAGCTCAATGAACGATATTCGGGACCGACTTTCAATATATATTGAAAATATTTCTTGCATGCTTGCTTCATCGGTCACATATTTTGTTTAAAATTGAAAGGACCTACGAAACACAGATATAAAATATCTGTACAAAATACACAACAATCTCTAGATATTTGAGATTCCATCTTCTCACAAATCACACATTTTAGTTCTTTGAATAACAGTGTGAATGGAATAATAATATCTAATGGAATTTCACATACAAATTTCACTACTTCAGATGTTTGTAATAAAATCTGTCCATGATAATATACTTTTAACATAACTCTATCATCTATACTCACATTGAACACTTTCAACTTTGGCATTAATTTTTTTTGAAACACCGGAGAGGAAGAAGAAGAGGAAGAGAGGAGAGGAGTTTCAGAAGATCTGAAGATTGTGAGAAGAAGATGAAGTGGAGAGCTCGGTTAGCGGGTCGGGTATATATAAACATTGAAATCGGACCGTCCGACCGCCTTGTTTACCATTTCAAATTTTTAGAGAACGTAAATCTGACAGTCCAATTAGAGTTACGTCGAAGTAAAAAAATTTACATGGATGAAATCGATGGGTCTAATTTCCTTAGCCAAAATATTTTTTGTTTTACATGTATGAAATCGGTGGGTCCGATTTCTTTAGCCAAAATATTTTTATTCAACACAAATCGGACAATTCGATTTATCTTCCTCTCTCTCCACAAAGAAATTGGACTGTCTGATTTTTTTTTCCGTCAGTTCACCGCCGTCACAATAGTGCATAATTCCTCTAATGTCCATAACGCAGCGTTACACGCACCTAAGTTTCATATAAAAAAAAAATTAGCCCAATATTTTATATTCATTTAATAGACAATTTTACAGTCGTTTAAAACCGTCACAAAAGATACATTTTTTTCAAAATTGTCTTCGGTGGTGGTTTAAAACCAATGCTGCTACTTACCATGTGCATTTTGCAATGGTTATTATTCCAGCGATTGCTCAAAATCGCAACTGGCGGTTGAACTGGCCAAGCTTCGTGAACCGTTGCGACCCGACCGGAGAACACTATCTGCATTTGTTGTGGTGGCCTATATATTCCAAACACAATTTATTCTTAAATTTTCTTTTTTCTTTTTTCTTTTTTTTTAACCAAGCAGTCCTAGCGAGTTGACCAATGATAATCCTACTATAAGAAAGGAGAAGAAGATAATGCTTGACTTAAGTGAGCTAATAATGAGATAAACCCGCTTTAATTTAATTAAAATTAAATATGAGAGTGCTTAATGACCTTTATTCTCCACCGATGTCCTTTCATTGTTAAATGGTGCGTTTATCCTTGTCGTTATGGATAATTGGAAGCACTTGCAATTAACAAATACTATTTTTATGCCAACCTAATGTCACTTTGTATGCACAACCTTTTAATTTAATTTACTCCCTAGCTAGCTAGCCATGCTTTCTAACTTTCCATTCAAGCGTCTATTGATTTGATCTTATAAAGCTTAACCTACTTGGAGTCATGGAGATGAGATCAAATTTCATCATCATAATGCCATAAAACATTATGATAAAGATTATATGATCAATGTCGTCTCCATCATAAGCCAATTGGGTAACAATAATTATTCTTGTTGATTCATACTAAGAAAGTTGGATTTCAAGTAGCCTTTTTGCTCCTCAATAATAGTACCCAAAAGTATATTGTCACATACAATTAAAGGTTTCATAAGCTTGAAATATTGATTTGTTGTAAAGATTAGGGGCATCCTAATAATTTCCCACTATGGTCAGATTTCAACTATTATCCTAATTAATTATTATTTATATCATTCCACTAACATCTTAGACTTAGTGCTCCAACAAAAGCTTTAAAGAAAATAAAATTCAATATTTTAAGATAAGGGTTTGTTTGTTTTTTTTTTTTTTTAGACTTTGCTAGGGAGATAATGACTTTTGTGAACAATGTAAATAATTAGCTCTAAAATTGACCTAATAAAGTAAAAATACACTACACCCTCAAATTACCCACCTAAATCTTAATATTAGGATAACCATCCGCACACCTAGTGAATTAAACATCTGATATATCCATTATTCACATTGTTTAGTATTTTCATTATCTACCTATATTTTTTCGTTTTTTAATACCAGGATAACATTAAGTAACTTTTCCAAATAACACCTTAATTTAATTGTAATAACCGAATAAAATTTATTCACGAGAATTTTTTCTAATCAATAAATTTTAAGCTTTATTAAAATTTATTTATTATTTTTCTTATATAATTTTTTGTTGTAATCAATTATTTTGAAATAAATGAAGTATTATTTATTATTATTAGTCACTTTATTAATTTTCACACTAGTTAAATTAAGAAACCCAAAATCAAGATTGATTATAGAGTTATTTCTCAAAATAATACCATTTAATAACTAAATTATAATAGAAATATTATTCTATTAAACAATAAAGTTATCTACACATTAAAAGATTCAATATAGATTTAGAAATAAACTATTATCAAATTAAATTACAAACTCTATCAAGTTAATTTTCATGTACACGCTGATGTATCACTCAAAGAAGAAACTTATCCACTAGCTAGCTTACGATTTAAATTAAACCTACTAAAATGCAAATAAAAAATTCATCTTAATATAAAACATTTATCCCAATCACTGGTAACCTCCATATCAGGAATATTAAAAACCAACAAAATTTATTATTTTTGACTAGTAATTAGTCAATAATATTTAAAAATATGAGTTAAAAATATGTTGTTGAATTATTAGACTAATAATTAAAAGTGATGAACAAAAACAATGCTGGCTTTTGAATTTTTCTAATAAAAAAATAAAACATTTTTATAACCTAACTCAAAAACATTTATGGTTAAATATCACAAAACATGTTTTGTTTAGAAAAAAAAAACGGTCAACTTCAGTTTATTATTGTTCCCTCTAATATATTGATATATAGGAATTAAGAAACATGAGTTTTTCTCTCAACTCTCTCACAACTCATCATTATCATGGGTCTCATGAAGAAGTTCAGCATCCTCTTCTGCCTCTTCCTTCTCATTTCTGTATCACTTTTTTCAACTTCTTTTGCAGGTTAGTTTCTCTTTTTAATTTTATGTATGTATCTTCTCTCTTCTATCACAACTCATTGTCATATAATTGCTGTTTCAAAAAATTTAAGTTGATAAAAAAATTATATAAATAATTATATCTCTTACTCTCGTAATCGTACTTTGTCATAGAGAAGCTACCTAGCGTGGCTAAATAATCTAAAGGAACGAACCTAAGTGCAAATTAATGCAGATTTATGTGTTTAATTAAAATTTAAGATTAAATAAATATTTCTTATTACTGTACTTCATATTATATTACATTTTTAAGTTTCACAATATCGATAACAAACTACTACCTAGTGGCCAAGTGGCCAATGAGTAATAGCTCAAATAGCATAGTCTTTCCATTTTCAATTAAGAGATTGCGAATTCGAATTTCCTATCTTTAATTAAAAAAAAATGAGTGGAAAGCATGTGATAACTAGCACGAAAGGTTGTACTTACCTTTGTTTTATATATGGTGAAAATTCAGGTGCAGTGGACTTTACGTGAAGTTGATAGTTGAGAGTCGTTAGATGAAAATTTAGTCAAATTAAATCATCTAACAGCTCTCCGTTATTAATTTCACGTGAAGTTGACTGCATATGAGTTTCACTTTTATATATATAACCAAGTAATTTACCTTGTCTTTTTGCTTAACGCATTTACAGGAAGAAGATCAGAGTTCATGAATAAAGTGGCTGCAGATGTTAGTGCAATTCAAGAGGTACACATACATACATGCATGATATTAATTAGTTAAGATCAACAAGGTATTAATATTTTAGTATTTCATTATGAAAAAAATGCTAAGGTTACATGTTACAACTTCTTTCTTATTAGTTACCTGCTTTGAAAAGCACACTAGAGTACTCATCAGAAACGTTTCTTGTGTTACTAATTATTATGCAATAGAGTAATGTTAGGTAGCTAAAATATTATAGACAATATATAAAAATACATTATTATTAATATTTACATTAATAAGAGAGTGTAAATTATTTTCTTAATTTAATTGACATAATTAATTTCTTTCTATAATTATCTTCTCTTATTTAATTACACCAAAAATCAATTTCGAATTTAATGTAAATCAAATCTCAAAAAAATTTCTTTCTTTATTAGATTCATAATTCTATAATTTTTTCTTAAATAAAAATTTTAAAT
>NC_029792.2:119333034-119333905 GCF_000816755.2 Arachis ipaensis
CATGTATGAAATTATGAATGTTATGAATACAAAATTATAGATGTTATTAATATGAAATTATAGATGTTATGTGTATGAACTTATGGATGTTATGAGTAAATTTATCAATTGAATAAATTAATTTAAGTATTTAGCATTTTTTAAATCCAATTATGATAAAATTTAAAAACATCTGTGTTAATTTGGTAGTTACTTATATAATAACTAAAAAATGATATATGTATGGATATCATAACTAATAAACATTAATTTAATTGTTGGATGTTATTTACATGTAATTATAGATGTTATATGTATGAATTTATAGATGACATAATCACGAACCTACAAATGATATCTTATACCTCATCGGAATTAGTATAATTTGTTATACTATAAAAAATTACTTGACTATGAACAATCTCATCAAATGAGTATATTTGTTATTTCATTTTTTCAACTTCTTTTAATATAGACACTGTATTAAGATCGAATTCAAATGTTATACTACTGAAAAAAAATTACAATTATTTGTGAATTATTTGGCCTAATTCACCCGAAATAAGACTCAAAAAGTTTCAAGAGTATAGTATGCACATATTGATTCAATTTATAAAATACCTTCAATTACAAATTCTATTTCCCTGCCTCTCCAGCTAATTGATGCATCAAGCTTCTATTTACTTCATTTGTGTCTTGTTATGTCAGTAATAAAAATTTAAAGTTAAATTTTTTTTCTTTTGAACAAGGCGGAATAAGCTGAATCAATGAAAGGGTGAGTGGTTACAAAATAAAATAAATTAAAATTAATGCCAATCAAAGAGAATTATTATGATTAGTCTCTATTGTAATAATATATACAAAAATTAAATTATATTAGATATTATTAATA
>NC_029792.2:119334603-119335113 GCF_000816755.2 Arachis ipaensis
CCTAACAATAATGGTGCAGAAATCATGAACTACCTCAACATCTCTTCTGTTTTGTACTGTCCAGTTTAAAATACAAAGTCCTTTCCCTTGATTTATATATTTTCCTTTTTTTTTTCTATCTTCTTGTTTAGGATCCTTCACTTTCTGCTTTGGATAGAAAACCCAATTTTCTATTTCTTTTGTTGTAAAACACTTGAATAATAATGGATTTAAGGGCGCCATTAAGTTTACTAATACTAAAAGAATAAAAAGCCTTGTTAAATAATTAAAATTTTGAGTTAATTTAAATTTTCAATGGACTTATTACCTTAAAAGCTTTAAATATTTTTTATCCTTAACAAATTTGTAGAGTTTGATCATTTTATTTTTTTGTGCTAAATATAGTATATAGTATTAACTACTATATCAATGTAACATTATTTTTTATGTTTATGATGTTTGTTTTGTATTTCTTTATGCTTTTAGTTTTGATAGGGTCGTGTTGTATTTTCTGTGACTTTTGTGGTTTTG
>NC_029792.2:119335256-119361252 GCF_000816755.2 Arachis ipaensis
TAATAAATAAATGAGAGAGATAAATGGATCAAGTAGTTAAAAGGGAGTAATAATCGATAAAAAAAAAATGAAATTTGTAAATCACATAATTCCAATACATTTCGCTAATTATTTTTTTAATCCAAGTAAACATTTTCTTAAATTATTCTATTCCCTCATCATTAGAGAACTCATTATTAAGAATAGGGAAAATATTTATTGAAAAATAAAAACTAATGGGCAATTATTGCTTTGGTAGCATTTTGAAATTAGAGAATAAATTATCCGATCCTCTCTTGTACGTTATTTGCTTATAGGTATGGTTTGTATACTTTTAAATATGTATACAATTAAGATTATTATGCGACAATATATAAGAAGTGATAATTTACAATCAAATTTGCCAAATTAATGCGTACGTACACTTATTGTCATTAAAAACTTAAAATATATTTTTTTCATAAAAAGTTTCCCTATTTGTATCCTAAAGAGGTTATTCGGACTAACTTTATATCTTAGTCTTACATTAATTTTCAGGACTAAATTAATGTAAACTTCAAATAAGTTTTAAGGAGTTTGATACTAATCAATTAATTAATAATTATAAAAGAAAAGGGAAGAAGAAAAGTTCAAGACTAAACTTATTATGGCAACTTTCAAAAGTAATTTAATTTTCTCAATTTTTGAAGCATCTCATTATTATTATTATTTATAGTTTTGGAGTAGTTTATTTTCACTGAGTTGCAAATGTTTACTTAAATTGGCAGGGAACATCCGTGAATGAAGAAGAAGAAGTAAGCATCATCCACGAGAGGCTTCTTAGGGCTAACACAAGAGATTATGGAAGATATGATCCCTCACCAACATTTTCTAAGCCCCCTTTTAAGCTCATACCCAATTAATTAATTAAGTTAAATTAATATTTGAAGCCATATCATATATAGTGAGTTGTGTATCATAAAATAAGCCACCACTGTTTGTCTTCTTGTAATATATATATTACATGATATATATTGTATAATATTAATATAATATAGATACACAGTTAATATATAACTATATCAAAGACTTAGCTTGATGAAACATAATAATTTTGTAACATATAAGAGATATATATAGACATTACTACATGATGATGAAGATTGCTGTAAGAATATCACTAATTCTAGATCTAGTGACTGTTGTATGTGAGCTTAATTTTAAAAATCGTTATGACATTGTTGGTTATTTAAAATTTGATGTTAGGGATTTGTTATGTATATAATTTTTTTTAATTTATAAAATTATAAATTCAATCTAATCCAAATCACACANNNGGTTTGAATTAAATACTTAGTATATACTACCTAAATCTCATTTTTTACTCCCCTAGTAAAAGTTATTCATCATTCTCTCTATGATTGCATAAGCTCATTCTAAAGCAGCCCATTATGTAAGTTAGTATGGATTGAGCAACAAATTTGATTAGTACTTCATTTCTTGCTTTGGATAAAGAATTAGGATCCCCAAGCTTTTTGAATGATTTTTCAGTGCCTTTATTTAACTAATTTTTTTAGTAATTTTCAGTTATTATGAACGATTTATGGCGTCAGCTGGCGTGGAGTCCTCAAGATTTTTCTGTAATTGTTAATATAAATAACAAAATGGAAAATTATCATCATATGATGGTGATAGAATGTAATATACTATTTTGACAACACACAAAACATTAACGTTATACGTTGAATTGTGTCATTTGTTTGTTAGAGGACAAATAGGCAAAGAGAAACAATTCCGTAATGTCACCAACCAACAGTATGTCTGTCAATTTCTATCAACTCTTATTTATGATTGTATTTAATAGAAGTGTTTTTGTGAATGTGTCTAATAAAAATGTCTTTTTTATAGCTGTGTCTAGGGGTAGAAACAGGCCAGGCTTTGCTCTTAACAAGCCTGATCTATCATGTAGTTGATTGGCATGAGCCTGGCCTGCAGCCTGTTATAAGCTTTTTTCAAAGTACTAAGCCTGACCTGTTATTCAGCCTGGCCTGGCCTGAAACCTGTTAAAAAGTCTGCTAATTTTTTTTTTACAAAAATAAATAAAAGGTCCAAACAGGCCTGCAGGCCCAGGCCAGGCTAATTAATGAGCCTGGGCCTGGCCTATTAACATAATAAGGCCTTTATAACAGCCTGAGCCTGTGCCTATTTTATAACAGGTCAGGCCAGGCCAGGCCAAATACAGGCCAGACTGCAGGTCCCTGGCAGGCCGCTTGACCTTTTTCCATCCCTAGCTGTGTTTAACAGAAGTGTCTTTATAAATGTGTATTTTTTAGATGTGTCTCTTTATACATATATTTAAAATATGATAATTACTTATTATTGACAATAAATTGGCAGATAATATATTGGTACCCTATACTTTTCCAAAGAGAAATAGTTAGAAACCCAAGTATAATTCTACTCAAAAGTAAATGTATACGAGCACCATAAATATATACAAGTAAATGTTTTGAAGAGAGAATAAAAAATCAGTTTAAAATTGATGTATTTAGTCTTTATTATTAACTATTGTAGAATGATAATTATGCTATATATACAAATTTTTTTGGTATTTAAGTTCAACTAAATTGGCTTAAATTCAATAAAAACCAACTTCATAATACAGAGTGTGTAAAACACACACTTGTGCAACTGTTCACTATCGTGAACATTAATATAAAAAACGCTTCGTCTTTCTTGATCAAAACTAAAATGAACGAATTTCAAATAATGCTAAAAATCTCTCAAAATCTTTTCAAAATCTTTGTGAAATCTCAAGAAAATCTCGAAACTATGTTCGAAATCTTCACCAAGAAATCCAAAAAGAGAAGACGAAACATTATTCAAGGTACTTAGATTAAACCAAATTATCTTTCTAAATGCACCAAAACTAGAAATAAAATAGATTCATCGAAATAATAATCTAGAGCTCCTACATTACATTTAAATTCAAACCTTCAACCATGAACAGCAATTTTTACAAACAAAAATAAAATTATTCAACTACAAAAATATCAACTACTAACGAACTACATTAACTAGGTTCGAACCGAACCTCATCCTCTTGATTCGATTTAAAATAATAATTCAATTTGCCTGGCTTAACTAGCAGCCTGAACTTGCATCATTCGTTGTCTTGAAAAAGGAAATACCTGTTAAAATTTGATTTCACTACTTGATTTCAACAAAATTTAATCCAAATCTTCAAATCAGATCAAAGAGTATTGATTGTGATTGAACAGTATGTAGAGAACGAACATAATGCAAAGAACGAAGATAACGAATAGAGCGTAGAGAACAAAGTGAACATATAGAACGAAGTGAACAAAATCCACAGAGAAAATTTGAAAAAAAAAAGAAGAAATCCGCAGAGAAAAGACAGTTATATATAATCGCGAGTTTAGTCAAAAGTTAGTTAGAGAAAGTAGCACGTAGAGGTGAATTAGGTTATACCAACTTGATTGGACTTGATTGGATAATCAACTTGGTTGTAAGTGAAGGTTTTTGATGGCCTAGAGAAGGGGGGTTGAATCTATGACCTTCTTTAAAAAATTAATTAATAAAGCCTCAAACCAAAACTTTTAACTTAGCTTCTATTTGGTCTGCGTATTTGGTTATGCAAGAGACAATTTTATTTTGTTTCATAAATCGTGGAAAACTGAATCAAAGCAGAGAAGAAGAAGATGACACAGTCATGTATCTTGGTTCAGTTGCCTAGTGCAATGCAACCTACATCCACTCTCCACCACAATGTTGGTAGAATTTTCATTATCTTTCCAAGTATTACATACAGGACTCAATATAATCCTATCTAGGACACACAAGTTTCAACATAAACTTGACTTGGCTATGTAACTACCTAGACTCAACACACTAAGTGCTTACCCAACTTAGCAAGGGATACCTCTCAGGTACATGACACAAAATAGAAATACAATTAAAAAAAATCTGAAATTACTCTTGACTTTTCTCTCTAAGTATTCTCCTCAGTCTTTTCTCTCAATGGCTTTCTCTCAATGCCTATCTTTCTTACTTTTACCTCTGAATGAATACAAAGAAAGATATAACATTAAAATAGAAATACAAACAGTAAACCATGAAGGAGATGATGATTCATAGCCTTGACTCTATGTGCTGAACCCAACTTCTGAACTCAAAATATTGTCCTTCATCTTGGTAGAGTGCTCCCTTTAGTGTAGATGCAATAATTCTAAGACTTCAAACTCTGTTTGTGAGGTTTCTCTCTTCTCTCATTCGGGTTCTCTCTCCTTAGTTCAAAATGAAAACCAATTTCCTTTTTATACCTTGCTTGAGCCATGGCTAGGGTATCCTTCAGAAAGTCAACTTTTTGATTCTTAGGCTAGCTGAAATCTTTCCTTCTCTTTTTTCAATCAACTCCAAAAATTAGGGATTTGTAATTAGGGCAAAGTCCCAAAGCAGACACAGCAGCAACATGATTTATCTTTTTCAAAGATCTAAGCAAAATTTAAATCCTTAGATTTGTGCTTTGCCTCCAAGAAACACTTTTAACCATTGATTCACAGTAGAGAAACTTTGCCACCACTTTTTTCATTTTTCCCGAAATGGTGGTGCAGAGAGTAGGGTAAAATGTGAAGCAATTGACTTGCATGGTAAAGGAAATAAATTACCTTTAACTTCTCTAAACCCTGCTTAGCTTGCTTTTGCTTAGCTTGATTTGACATTAGCTGCCTTAATTACATTTCTCTTTCTTCTACTTTAGTGTTTGAACAGAAAAGTGAAGCTCTCTTTCTCTTCTGATCTTTACTCGAAGTGAACTTGATGAAGCTTAGGGTTGTTTTCCTTTTGCTTGAAAGATAATGGACTGGCTTAGTGATTCAATTTCCATTCAACTGCTTCGGATAATTGGGTTTCATAGGTTTGGGCTACAACAAAAACAATTTTGGGCCTGCACACTTAAACAACATCATCAAACCCACTTAGGTTATCAACCCAAATTTAATATTTTTGTCATCATCAATTTGTTATATATTTTCTGAATTCAACAATCTTCCCCCTTGATGACAAACATAATATTTGAGATGATCAAAGAAATTAACATAGACAAGTTTCAGAAACTTTCCTTTGATGATACCATGTAGTTTTGATGTGTTCCCCCTTTTTTTCATAAGGGTTGCTCCCCTTTAATGTGTACTCATATACCATTTTCTGTTTATATACACACAGAGAACACAACTATATATGACAAGCAAATGTTGAATAGAATTATCGTGTATGGCAACATTGTCAACATCTCAAGTAATAAATCAGCAGCACAACCAAAATGATTCATCATATCATGCATTTTCTTATCACAAACTCAATTAGACAACACATAAAATGTTAAAATCAACCACCAAATCATTAACACCAACTAAAATAACACAAGTGTATAACAAGCATAAGTTCAGAATTAAAGTAACACAAATTCAGACCACACATCATCTATCCTATGTCATGTACTACTCCCCTTTTGTTATCAAGGGAGGAAACAGTTTCAAGTTTAGGCCTACATAAAAGGTGTTAGTCCTTAAAATCTACTTAAACTGAACTAAAATAAGTGCACATAAAACAGTCTTTAAGTTATATAGTCATAAAAAAAACAGTGTCTGAACCTAAATAGTTTCATGAAACAAAGAGCAATAAAACAGAAATCTTCATCAAGAGACTTTCCTAGGCATCTGAGCCATCCTCTTCAAAGTCTAGTGATTCTTCTTGATCCATGGCCATGGTGTCATTATCATATATATTGTCCATATATTTTAGGAGAACAGCCACTCTATCTCTTGATTTTCTCAAGGCATTTTCATTCCTGACTGCAAGCTTCATTTCTTGTTGACTTGTGGAAATAAAATGATTGGACAAATTTACAAACTCTTTCAAGACATCTTTAACAACTCCATAAAGGAATGATTTGTGACCAGTGGAGTTAGAAGTTCCAGAAGTTGAATGAGAAGGAATGTCATCAAGTTCATTTTCATCATCATCAATGACAACTTTTTCAGTTTTTGTAGGTCCTTTCTTTTGCTGTTTCATAGCACCACCCCCCTTTCAGGTAAGAGTTTCTATTTTTCATAAATCTCATTGGTTAGATCAACACCAAATGATTCAAAAATACAAGTTAAAAATATGCCATAAGAAAGAGACACATTTTTGTCACTCCTTATGTAATCATGCATATGTCTCATCAATAAATAAGCAAATGAAATATCAGTTTTTGTAATGATATCATACAGGACCAATGTGTCATAAAATAAAACTTTTTTATAAGAACCGCTTTGGGATAAGATGATATGATTCACAATGCGGTGAAGTTGAGCACGAAGAGGACCTAGAGCCTTATGATTTGGAGTGAGACCATCAATTAGAGAAATATTTTCACAAACATAAGTCAAAACATCTTGATATGAGATACCCAAACCTTTATCCCATTTACCGGAGGTATAAGCACATACACGCACATCTGTATAACCTAGGACATCACTTATGGTTTCACTGTTCAGGTTCAACTCACGCCCTTTTACATAAGAATGAATGTTTTCCTCATGATATGTCATATTTGCATAAAACTCACGAACAAGATCAGGATACACAGGATTTTTAATTTTGAAAAGATGCTTCCAATAAAAAAACTCAGATTTTCCATAAAAATAAAGCCATTCTTTTTCAAAGTAGGTAAATTAGCCAAAAAGGTAGGGTACAAAGGACGATGAGCAACAACTCCTCTGAAAAACTTATAGTTCATAGCCAAAAAAAATGAAGAGGGTTGTAATGAGAGTGTGAATTCAAGAAGTGAGATTTATGAACAAATGGGTCAACATTTTGGGGTTCCTTTACTGAATGAAGAGGGATTTATGGATTACGTCTCTGAGAGCATTGAAGAACAGACATTGATTTCAGCCTTGAAGGTTTAGGAGGAGCTTCTTCAGTGGCTAGACACTTCCCCTTCGAAGTACTAAGGCGAGATGGTGCGCTGGATAGAGCCACTGCCTAAGATGAAGATGGTTACCTTGGGGTCATCTTTGTGTGAGACATGGGTTCAGTGCGAGGAAGGGAATGAGAATGTGAGGGTGATGGAGTGAATGTGGGATCGTGAGAGTGAAAAGGGGCTCGAGACTTTTTAGGGATTTTGGGAAGCTATTGAGTGAGGGTGCCTCTTCGTGTAGCAGTTTTCTTTCTTATTATTATGACACAATGATTTTGCAGTTTTCAAAACAAAGGATGGTAGTGGAAAAACTGAAGGTTCATGCAAGTGAATATGAAGGAGTTTGGTTTGGTAACTAGGACAAGTTAATGGTTTCTTGAAAACATGTATGTGCAAAACCTATGACAACTTTGAAAAGACATGACCTAAAGTTGAAAAGTTTTTCATTTAAAAAAAATGTAAAACAACTTTTATAAAAGACAAAGAAAAAGAATTAAATTTTTTTTAATATATGACAAAACCAATGAAGTTCACTATCACATAAACACACTCTTATTTGGCCTAATAGTGGTTATGTTTAAGGAAACACAAAGGACCACATGAAATATGAAAAGAATGGTTGACCCACATGAATCTGAACTTGGAACCAAATACCAAATACCATGTTCTAGGATGATGGCTCTTTACTTGTCTAGAATTATTTCATTCCAATTTGAGAGGCAAAAATTCTTAAACAGCACGTCAGCAAAGTTAGAACAAAGAATCATAACTAAGAATTTCTAAACTAGTACTTAATTTGCAAAATTTGTCCTCAGTTAGTGATTTGGTAAATATATCAGGTAATTGTTCCTTTGATTTAATAAATTGAATGTTAATATTACCCTTTTGAACATGTTCTCTTATTGAGTGAAATCTCACTTCAATATGTTTTGTTCTTGAGTGCAAAACTAAATTTTTAGAAATATTTATGGCACTGATGTTATCACACAACAAGAGAATGTTATCAGCATTTAATTTATAATCAATCAGCTGAGTTTTTAACCACATGAATTGTGAACAACAAGAAGAAGCAGCAATGTATTCGAATTTAGCAGTAGAAAAGGCCAATGTAGATTGCTTCTTGATTGACCATACATTCAAGGATTTGCCCAGAAAATAGCAAATGCCAAAAGTACTCCTTCTATCAAATCTTTCTCCAATAAAATCTACATCACAATAATTAACTACAGAAAATTCATCAGACCTAGGATACCATAAATCAAAGTTGGATGTATCATGAACATATCTAATGATCTTTTTAACTATAGAAAGATGTGACTCTTTTGGTTGTGATTGGAATCTTGAACAAATTTTAACACTTTATACAATGTCAGGTCTAGAGAATGTTAAGTACATAAGGGAGCCTATCATGCCTCTATACCTAGCCTCATTAACATCTTTCTCAGTTTTATTTTTTTCTAACTTTGAGTTAGGGTGCATGGGTGTTCTCATGGGTTTAGAATTTTTCATACCAAACTTCTACTTCTCTTGGTGAATAAAAGTTCTGTTTTGAGTTTGTTTAATTTGAAGACTAAGAAAAAAATTAAGTTCACCCATCATACTCTTGTCGAATTCACTTGTCAGGAGTTTACCAAAATTAGTACAAAGTGGTTCATTTACTGATCCAAATGTTATGTCATCAACATAAATTTGAACTAGGATAAAAGAATCATTAGAATTCTTAATGAATAGAGTAGTATTTGTAGTACCTTTTTAAAAATTATTTTTCAAAAAAAAAAAAAGAACTAAGTCTTTCATAAAAAACTTTTGGGTCTTGCCTTAATCCATAAAGAGCTTTTAAAAATTTAAAAAACATGATTTGGATACTCTTTATTTTCAAAACCAAGGGGTTGTGCCACGTACACTTCTCTATCAATCACATCATTCAAGAAAGCACATTTTATATCCGTTTGAAATAATTTAAAGCCACAATGGGCAGCATATGCTAGGAAAAGCCTTATAGCTTCTATTCGTGCCACAAGAGCAAAGGATTCATCAAACTATATCCCTTCTTCTTGATCATATCCTTGCACCACTAATCTTGCTTTATTTCTAGTAATGCCTCCATCTTCACCCAATTTATTCCTAAAAATTCATTTAGTGCCCGTCACTTTCCTTTCGATAGAATTAGAAACAAGTGTCCACACTTGATTCTTCTCAAATTGTTGAAGTTCTTTCTCCATAGCCTTTACCCAAGAAGGGTCATCAAGTGCTTCTTTGATATTTTGAGGCTCAATTTGTGATAGAAAAGCCAATTTTTTTCGTTAGCCTTTTTAGAGGATAATCTCGATTTGTAACACCTTGAGAAACATCCCCAATAACGAATTCTTGTGGATAGTTCTTTAAAAATCTTCATTCATGGAGTCTTGAGTATTTAGGAATAGATTCAGGTTAGCTGGGATCAATGGAATTGGTAATTCCAGGGATTTCACCAACTACCACTACAAGAAAAATATCCATTCAGCCACACTTTTTTTAAGCTACATTTGAAAAGCGTAGCCTATTCTATGAATAGGCTACGCTTTTCTCCGTGTTGCCTTTTTATAAGAGAAAAAGATACACAATTGTGGCATCATTTAAAAAGTGTAGCCTTAGGTATTATAGAAATCACTTATAAAGCGTAGTCGTAGGTTGATATCTATGGGTTCACTTTTCGTATCAAAGAGAACGCTTTTAAAAAGTAACTTATTTATTATGTTTTGGTTGCGCTTTAAAAGTGATGCCTAATGTATGTATGGCAAATTCCTAACACTTGGTAAATTTTTTGTTTCCCTTTCAATTTCCTCCAGAAGAACACACCCACAAGCCACTTCGCGCACAGCAAACCCTCTTCCCTCCAGAAGCACACCCTTTCGCCATTCTCACCTTTGCGCATAACCCTCACTTTTGCCAACCTTTTCGCACACAACACACCCTCAAATAAACACAGCAAAAATTTGCCCTCACCCAGTCACCCTCACTCACGTGACATACACCCTCATCCTCACTCCACACACACATGAAAGATGGAAGAAATCCAAAAGGGGGAGAACGGGAAGAAGAAGAGAAGTGAGGGAAGGAAGGAAAGGACGACTCCGCCGCTGTCGTTGTTGAGCATCAGTGAGAGAGAGAGCTCGAGGAAAAGAGAAAACGCGATGGAGGAGAGAAGAAGGGGGTGCTTCGTCGCTACTGAAGCTCCATCGCCATTGCTAGGGCTTGTTGCCATCGCCGTTCTGCCACCGTCGGGCTGCTGTGCTGCCGCCGAGGAGCTCGAAGGGATGTCTCGCTGCCGTCGTGCTCTGTCGCCAAGCCGTTGCGTCGCCGCTCATCTCTTCTTCACCGTCGCCGCTCATCACCATCGTCGTATCCTCTGTCACCAGGTAAACCTTCTCTGTTCTGTATCCTCCCTTTCTCGATCATTCTCTAACTCGCTCTCATTTTTCAGTTCGAAAGTGGGTATGGTTTTGATAGTGATGATAAACTGCAACGGCTAATTAAGATAGAGAAGGTATGTATCAATTTTCAATTGGTTCTGTGAATGTTTGGAGGTTTTGGTTTCGAATTTTAGGTTTTTAATTAGTTTAGCATCTTGAAAAATTAGTGAAAAGAACAGGTTTCACACTAAAATATTTTGATTTATGTCTTGGTTCATATGCATTCCTTGAACATAGTGGTTGCTTTCAATTTCTAGCTTCAAGCTATATTCCTCTCTGATGCTTTTCAAATGCTTTTTTTGGTTTTTTTTCATAGATGCTTTGAATTTTATTGATAATAGCCAATTAAAATGTGTCAATAAAATAACAGCAAATGGAAAAAAGGAAAAACTTGGTCCTAGAATGTATAATACTGTTATTTGATAAAGCACACTGGAAATAGGAGTTTTATTAGCCGAGTTTTGAGTCAATTACATTACATATGGATAAAAATAGCTGTATAAATTCTTATGTAGCTTCTCATTATTGTTACAATTAAACGGCCATTCCTTATAAAAAGAATTGTTATGTATTATTATTTAATTACGTATCAAGAGAAAATAATAATTGTGCAGAAATTTCGTTAAAATTAAAGGGTAACTATAAAACTAATGAGTGTGAATGAATTAAAGGGCATCATTTTTTTTTTTACTTTTGGCTACACTTTTCAAGTGTACCTGAATGGGTATTTTTATTGTAGTATACAGGAGATAAAATAAAATTGTCTCCTGCAGAATTGCCTGTTGCAGCTAAATCAGGCTCAGGTTGCTCACAATTATCTTTTTCTTGATTTTGGGCTTCATTTTTGTTGCTCTCCACTTGATTTCCTACATCACACTCTTCCAAAACACTTTGAACAAGGTTAGAATAAAAAATATAATATGTATGGACTCCTCAATTATTCTAGCATCTTGATGGTAAACTCTATATGCTTTGCTAGTTGCGGAGTAACCTACAAATATATATTCATATATTTTTAGATTAAACTTTTCTAAATTTCTTTTGGTGTTTAAAACAAAATATTTGCATCCAAAGATATGAAAGTAATCTAAATTTTGTTGTTTCCTTTCCAAAGCTCATAAAGGATTTTCTTCAAAAATTTTCTTATGGTTGGTTATATTCAAAATATAGCAAGTCGTGTTCACGGCTTCAGCCCAAAGGAACTTAGGAACTTCACTTTCATATAACATGGCTCTAACCATTTCTTGAATACTTATATTCCTTCTTTTCACAACACCATTTTATTGTGGTGTTTTTGGTAAGAAAAATTATGTGAAATTCCAAGTTCATCACAAAAAAATTTAAAGAAATTGATTTTCAAACTCTTTACCATGATCACTTCTAATAGAAACTATCTTTAAATCCTTTTCATTTTGAATTCTTTTGCTAAAAACCTTAAAGACTGAAAATGCATTATTTTTATGTATAAGAAATAAAACCTAACCAAATCTTGTATAATTATCCGCAATCACCAAACCATAATGATTACCACCCAAACTTTGAGTTCTAGTTAGACCAAAGAGATCAATATGTAACACTTCAAGTGGCCTTTTAGTAGAAATATCTTCCTTTAATTTAAAAGAATTATTTGTTTGTTTTTTCATTTGACAAGCATCACATATGATATTTTTGTCAAACTTAATCTTAGAAAGACCTTTCACTAAATCCTTTTTAACAAGTTTGTTTATTTGAAACAGGTTATATGGTCCAATCTTTTGTGCCATAGCTATTTTCATATTCTTTAGAATGAAAATAAGCTACATTTTGATTCTTAAGTTCATTAAGTAGTGAGGCCATACACATTATCACAACGGTTTGCAACAAATAACACTTCATCAGTCTTTTCACTCACAACAAGGCATTCTAATCTTTTGAAAATTACTAAGTAACCCAAATCACATAATTGGCTAACATTCAAAAGATTGTGCTTCAAACCATCAACCAAAAAACATCATCAATGAAAGTAGAGAGATCTTTACCTATTTTTTCAATTGCAATAATTGTACCATCACCAAAAGACACAAATCATCCATCATACTTGTTGGGTTTGATAAAGAATGTTAACTTTTTCGTCATATGCCTAGAGCATCCGCTATCCAAGTACCACATGTCTTTCTTCCTTTTGGATGCTAGGCAAATCTGCACACATTCTTAAGTAACCTTAGGTATCTAAACTAATTTGGATCCTTTGAACTTAATCCACCTTAGTTACCAAAGTACATTGAAATCACAAATAACCTTGTATATTTTGTCTCCCATTCTCCTTTTGTCAGTAAAGCATTGAGAAGAGAGTGGCCAGGTTTATTGCAATTAAAGCAGTAATTTTTTTGTGCATGTTGTTAAAAACGATTGAAGTTATGATGCTAATAATAATTAAAAGATTTGAATTTTTTATTTTTGAAAAGGGTGCATTTTCTTTGACAAATCTATTTTTAGCATTGATACCTTTTTTTTCAATATAGCCTAAACTAGAATTTTTTGAAGTAAATGGGTTTTTTTAATATAAGACCTTTTTGTCAAAGTACGATTTTTTAAAGGCAACCTCATTGCTAATAAAGTAATCCAAATCAGAAATTGTTTGAAGCAGGTTCGGTTTTTGATGAAGAAGCATTTTTATTAAAATATGGCTTTTCAAAGACAGAATCATTGTTAGAGAAATATCCAAGATTAGATTTATCAGACGAGAATTTTGTTTTTGAAGATGATGCCATAAGTTTAGGAATGGTTTTTCAAAAACTACTTCATTTTTTGTTACATAACCCAAATATGATTTTTCAAATAATGGTCTTCAATTAGCAAGTAATTTGTCTAAGTTGCTTGAACTACATGCAAATTTGGCTAAATCATTATTTAATATTTTAATCATTTCATCCAATCTTTCATTTTCAGCAACAAGTTCTTGAGAAGGATCAACAATGTGCTTTCCTTTGAACTTTTCAGTTTTAGATTTCAAAAATCTATTTTCTTCAACAAGATTAATAGCACATTCGGTCTCCATTTTTTCTTTCAAAAATTTATTTCAACTTTCAAAACTTCATTTTCAAATTTGCATTTTTTATATTTATTCAGCAATTTTTTAAAATGGTTAGTGAGATCATCAACAATAACATATAAATCTTCAAGAGATACGTCATAGTAATTTATCTTTTCTAGTTGATCTTCACCAGCCATTAAACAAACTTGAGCTTCATAGTTGGAGTTATCTTTCTCATCCTAATCATTCTCTAGATCCTCCCAAGAAGTCATGAGCACTTTCTTTTTGTCTTTCTTTGCCTTGTCCTTTTTTTTGAGCTTTGGACAGTTGAACTTGAAGTGTCCTACCTCCTTGCAATTGTGACAGATTACTTTGCTCAAATCCTTCTTGTACTCCTTTGATCTTGAGCCCTTGTTTCTGCCTTTGTTCCTATCAGCCTCCTTAGTCTCCTAGCAAAAAAAAAAATTTGTTATCCTAAAAACTGTCACTTGACTCTCCAAATACTCAACTTTTGATTTTAGAGCCACTTCTTTTTTCTTAGTGTCTTGGCTGGTGTGTGTTTTTATATGCTAGAAGTTTCTCTCTTAACTTATCATAAGTTAATGGACTCAGATTATTGCGTTCGGCTAGGACAGTAGCTTTAGTTTTTCACTCTTTTGTAAGGCTTCTAAGGACCTTTCTCACCAAAGTTTGTTTAGTGTGGGTCATGTCAATAGCATCTAGGCTGTTTATGATGATTGAGAATCTCTTAAACATCTCATCAATGCTTTCTCCATCTTTCATGGTAAATATTTCATATTTTTTTTGCAGCATATCAATCCTTGTTTCTTTGACTTATTTGGTGTCTTCGTGTGTGACTTGGAATTTCTCCTAGATTTTTTTTGCAGTCTTGCATCTAGACACCTTTCAGTACTATTCGAAGTTGATAGCACAATGCATCAAGTTTATAGCTTTTGCAGTTAGCTCCACCTTAGCTTCTTTTTGTCATCATCACTCTATTCGGCTTCTTCCTTTGGAGTCATCACTCCATCAACACTTGTCTTCGTATGAATTTTAGGACTATTCATAACTATCTTCCATATATTGTAATCAATTGATTGAATAAATATCTGCATCCTTTCTTTCCATTAAGCATAGTTTTTTCCATTGAAGAAGGGAGGCTTGTTGTTTGACTGACCCTCTATTAGAGTATAGGCCACAGTATTTGCACCCATGTTGCTCGCCATTGGACCTTTCCTCTAAGCTATGAAGTTTGATTCTTTAGACCTAGTTGTTGGTACCAATTGAAGGTTCTTAATGGCCTAGAGAAGGGGGGTTGAATCTATGTCCTTCTTTAAAAACTTGATTAATAAAGCCTCAAACTAAAACTTTTAACTTAGCTTCTATTTGGTTTACGTATTTGGTTATACAGGAGACAATTTCGTCTTGTCTCATAAATTGTGAAAAACATAATCAAAATAGAGAAGAAGAAGATGACACAACCATGTATCCTAGTTCAGTTGCTTAGTGCTATGTAACCTACATCCAGTCTCCACTACAATGTTGGTGGAATTTTCACTATCTTTTCAAGCATTACATATACCAATTCTCTAGAACTCAACATAATCCTATATGGGACACGCAATCTTCAATATAAACTTGACTTGGCTATGTAACTACCTAGACTCAACATACTAAGTGCTTACCCAACTTAGTAAGGGATACCTCTCAAGTACATGACACAAAATAGAAATATAACCAAAAGAAATCTGAAATCACTCTTGGCTTTTCTCTCCAAATATTTTTTTTTCAACCTTTTCTCTCATTGGCTTTTTCTCAATGCCTTTCTTTCTTATCTTTTACCTCTGAATAAATACAAAGAAAGATATAACATTGAAACAGAAATACAAACAGTAAATCAAGAAGGAGATGATAATTCATAGCCTTTACTTTATGTGCTGAACCCAACTTCTAAACTCAAGACATTGTCCTTCATCTTGGCGGAGTGCTCCTTTTAGTGTAGGTGCAATACTTCTAAGACTTTAAACTCTGTTGTGAGGTTTTTCTCTTCTCTCTCATTCGGGTTCTCTCTCCTTAGTTCAAAATGAAAACCAATTTCCTTTTTGTACATTGCTTGAGCCACGGCTAGAGTTTACTTCAAAAAATCAACCTCTTGATTCTTGGGCTAGCTGAAATCTTTCTTTCTCTTTTTTCAATCAACCCCAAAAATTAGAAATTTGTAATCAGGGCAAAGCCCCTTAGCAGACACAGTAGCAACATGATTTATCTTTTTCAAAGAGCTTAGCAAAATCCAAACCCTTAAATTTGTGCTTTACCTCCAAGAATTCACGTCAAAAAAAATTTACCACCACTTTTTTTATTTTACCCGAAATGGTGGTGCAAAGAGTAGGAGAAAATGTGAAGTAATTGACTTGTCTCTTAAAGAAAATAAATTATTTTTAACTTCTCTGAACTCTGCTTAGCTTGATTTGACATTAACTTTCTTGATTAGCTTTTCCTTTTTTCTACTTTAGTATTTGAACAGAAAAGTGAAGCTCTATTTCTCTTCTTATTTTTATCCGAAGTAAATTTATTTGAAGTTTAGGGTTACTTTCCTTTTGCTTGGAAGATAATGGGCTGAGTTAGTGATTCAGTTTCTATTCAGCTGCTTTGGATTATTGGGTTTCATAAGTTTGGGTTGCAAAAACAATAATTTTAAGCCTACACACTTAAACAACATCATCAAACCCACTTGTGTTATCAATCTAAATTCAATATGTTTGTCATCATCAATTTGTTATATATTTTTTGAACTCAACATAAAATATTATTGTTAGAATAATTATGTAATTTTAGATGTAATAAATATATAATTATAGTTGTTATATATATAATTATAGATGTTTTATTATATAAGGTAACTATCATCCATTTTTAATGTTTACCCAATGAATAATGATATAATTTATTACAATTGAATTTTTTTTTATATTCTACGTACATACTCTCTTACTCTTCCACTCCTCTCCCTGTTAGGTTTTGGGCTCCCTGTCACGGTAAATTTTAGAAGGTTAGATTTAACAGTGTTTGTATAGTTTTTTGGAGTATTTGAGAATACTCTAGATGGTTCCGGAACGTTCTAGAATGTCCTAGAAGGTCCCGGAATACCCTAGAAGGTTCTAGAAGACTCTGGAAGGTCATAGAGTATTCTAGAAGAGTGTAGATGTATATAGAAGTATAAAGAGTGGTATGGAATAATCTAGAAACATTTAGAGAGTTATGGTAGGATAGATATTTGTAAAGAAGGTTCTGAATGATTAATCTGGACCGTTGATTAGATTTAATCCTAACCATCCATTGAGGAGGTGTATGGCTATAAATAGGGGTGAGAGTTAGAGTTTGGGTGTGTGTGAATCATTTGTAACCACACTTGAGCAATAAAGTGTTCTTCCACCAAAGCTTCCTTTCTCTTGTGTTCTCTTGTATTCTTAGCTTTCTTGCTAAGTATTGAGGGTTAGGCTGACTTGGTCTTAGCTCAAGAGGTTGAGTAAGTCCGAGTGCCGGCACGGTAGCGTTGGAGGGTGTCCAAGGCCGTGACAATTTGGTATCCGAGCAAGGTTCGAGAGGGAGCACAAGTCGCTTGTGGGTATGGCTTCTAGTATCACCATGGAGCATGTTGAGTCTCAAAGGGGAAGGAATACTATTCCTTCTCAATGGGGAGGCAAGAAGGTCCGTTCTTCAAGTGAGCCTAGAGGTAAGGACTCTAACTTTTTAGAAGAAAGGGTTTCTGTGTTGGAGAATGTTCTATCCTCTATGGATGAGCGTTTCCAAAGGATAGAACATGATAAGGAGACCCTCGAAGCTCACGTGTTAGGAGAACTAGATGCTTTCAAAGAAAGCATGCTCCAAATCGAAGAGAAGATTGAGAATTCCTTAAAGCTATTTGAGGAAGTTCGAGTTTGGTTCGAGGAGGCAAAATCTCGACCAACCATTATAAGGGAGACGACAAAGATTGATCTCCCCAAGCCAAAGGAGTTCAAGGGCGTAAGGGACACTCGCGAGGTGGAGAACTTCCTATGGCAAATGGAAAGGTACTTCGAAGGCCAAGGGGTGGTCGAAGAAGCAATAAAGGTATGCACTGCAGCTCTCTACCTTTCTGATAATGCTACTTTGTGGTAGAGGAGAAAGTGCGTAGATATGGAAAATGGTACTTGCAACATAGCCACATGGGAAGATTTCAAAAGGGAGTTGAAAAGACAATTCTTCCCTGAGAATTTGGTTTATGAAGCAAGGAAGAAGTTGAGGGAGTTGAAGTACAAGAGTACGATTAGCGACTACGTAAAGGAGTTCACTACTCTCACGCTTCAAATCCCCAACTTAGCATCAGAGGATGCATTGTTCTTCTTCATTGATGGACTTCAACCTTGGGCAAAGCAAGAACTACAAAGAAGGAATGTTAAGGATGTCGACGAGGCCATTGTGGTGGCCGAATCACTCACTGAGTATCATAGGGGAGACTCTAAATCCAAATCATCCTCCAAGCCTAGTTCTGCTAAAGGTGGGGGAGACAAGGGGAGGAGTTTCTCAACCAAGAAGGAAGGAAAATACTCTTCAAAGAAAGAGTATGAAGAAAAGAAGAAGGCTTTCGTGCCCAAAGGAGGATGCTTCGTGTGCAAGGGACCACACCAAATGAAGGATTGTTCCAAGTTAGGGACTTTGGCATCTATCGCCGAGGAACGAGAAGCTCAAACTCAAGTAACTGAGTGTGTTGGATCTATCCAACACATGAATGCTGTGAAGGGCAAAGAGGCAAGCACTACAGAAAAGAAAGGCTTGATGTATGTCAAAGCCTTTATCAATGAAAAACCCGTCATGGCTATGATCGACACTGGTGCTACACACAACTTCATCACGCCTGATGAAGCAAAGAGGCTTGGGTTGAGGATCACCGAAAAGAATGGCTGGTTCAAACCCGTGAATACCAAGGGTGAACCCCTTAAGGGAGTAGCAAAAGGGGTTGAGATGACTCTTGATTCTTGGAAGGGCCTTGTGGATTTCTCAGTAGCACCCATGGACGATTTTAAAATAGTCATCGGACTCGATTTTCAAAGAAAAGCAAATATAATACCTATGCCATACTACGACGTAGTATGCGTCATGGAGAAAGGGTCTCCATGCATGGTCCCTACTATCTCTAAAGTTGGCGGACCACCGATACTGTCTGCCATGCAACTCAAGAAAGGGTTCAAGAAGGGAGAGACTACATATTTGGCTCTATTACAAGAGGAGTCAACATCCGAAAGAGAAGACGTTCCTCCCAAAATCAAGGAAGTCCTTGAAGAAAATAAGGATGTGATGCCTCCCGAGTTGCCAAAACAACTACCACCTAGGAGGAAGATGGACCACAAGATTGAATTGGAGTTAGGAGCAAAGTCGCCCGCCTCAACATCTTATAGGATGGCACTGCCAGAACTGGATGAGTTGAAGAAGCAACTCAAGGATTTGCTAGATGCTGGGTTCATCCGTCCATCGAAGGCACCTTATGGCGCACCAGTCTTGTTTCAAAAGAAGCATGATGGTTCATTGAGACTATGCATCGACTATCGAGCACTTAACAAGGTAACCATCAAGAACAAATACCCCATTCCTTTGATAGCCGATTTGTTTGATCAACTTGGTAGAGCTAAGTGGTTCTCAAAGCTAGATTTGAGGTCAGGATATCATCAAGTGAGAATTACCGATGGTGATGAACCTAAGACCACGTGTGTCATGAGGTATGGATCGTATGAGTGGTTGGTGATGCCTTTTGGCTTGACCAATGCTCCTGCGACCTTCTGTACCTTGATGAACGAGATTTTTTTACCTTACCTTGATCGGTTTGTAGTGGTCTACTTGGATGACATTGTTGTCTATAGCAATGCTTTGCACCGTCTAAGAGAAGGAGATGACTGCGGTAGTGCATTGTCTGAGAACTTGGTGTCACTACTTGCTTGGTTCACACTTCATCGTCAAGACAGACAATGTGGCTACAAGCTACTTCCAAACTCAAAAGAAGTTAAGCCCCAAACAAGCTAGATGGCAAGACTTCTTGGCTGAGTTTGATTTCGAATTCGAATACAAGTCAGGCAAGACTAATGTGGTAGCAGATGCGCTGAGTCGCAAGGCTGAGTTAGTGGCCATTTCTATGGTTGAAGGAGATATTATGCATATCATCAAGGAAGGGTTGCATCACGATCCATTAGCCAAGAAGTTGGTGGAGTTGGCTAGAGAATGTAAGACCAAAAGATTTTGGTTAGAAAACGACCTTCTCTACACTAAAGGGAGAAGACTATACGTCCCTAAATGGGAAAATCTAAGAAGAAAATTAGTGAGGGAATGCCACGACACCAAGTGGGCTGGTCACCAAGGTCAGCGAAGGACCTTGGCACTCATTGAATCTTCTTATTATTGGCCTCAAATGAGAGATGAAGTGGAGAGCTATGTGAAGACTTGTCTTGTGTGCCAACAAGATAAGATTGAAAACAAGACACCAAGCGGGTTGTTGAAACCTCTGCCTCCATCAGAGCGACCGTGGGAAAGTGTCTCTCTAGATTTCATCTCTGCCTTACCAAAGTTCGAGGGGTTTGGATCTATTCTCGTGGTAGTGGATCGATTTTCGAAGTATGCTACCTTTATACCTACCCCTACTGACTGCACTGCAGAGGAAGCAGCACGACTATTCTTTAAGAATGTGGTGAAGTACTGGGGATTGCCTAAGAGTATCATTAGTGATCGAAATCCACGCTTCACAGGACGACTATGGACAGAGCTGTTCAAACTCCTTGGGTCGGAGCTTCATTTCTCAACAAGCTTCCATCCTCAAATCGATGGGCAGACTGAGAGAGTGAATGCCTTACTTGAGTGTTACATGAGGCATTTTGTAAGCGCTAATCAGAAGGATTGGACAAAACTCCTAGACATTGCTCAATTCTCATACAATCTGCAAAGGAGTGAGTCTACAGGGAAGAGCCCATTCGAGATTGTGACTGGACAACAGCCGCTTACACCTCACTCTCTTTCTTCCTCTTACTCAGGGAAGAGCCCTGAAGCTTATCATATGATTAAGTCATGGGAAGAACAAGCAGATGTCACTCGTTATTACCTCGACAAAGCTGCCAAGAGGATGAAGAAATGGGCAGATAAGAAGAGGAGGCATGCAAGCTATCAAGTGGGAGACAAGGTAATGATCAAACTTCTTCCACAACAATTCAAAGCCTTTCGCAAGGTTCATAAGGGCTTAATCCGCAAATACGAAGGGCCATTTGAGATCATTGGACGTGTTGGGGAGGTTGCTTACAAAGTACAACTCCCTCCCTCTATGGAGATCCACCCGGTCTTCCATGTGAGTATGCTTAAACCATATCATGGAGACCAAGACGAACCGAGTAGAGGTGACTCAAGTCGCGCTCCGCCTGTGGTAATTAGATCATTTGATAAAGAAATCGAAGAGATCTTAGCTAATCGCATCGTGCGACGAAGAGGGGTGCCACCAAGTATCCAATACTTGATCAAGTGGAAAGGGCTCCCGATAACCGAAGCTAGCTGGGAAACTCGCTGAGATCTGTGGTAATTCCAAGAACACCTAGAGCGCTATCATGAACAGAACGTGACGAGAACGTCTGCGCATTAAATTTTAGAAGGTTAGATTTAACAGTGTTTGTATAGTTTTCTGGAGTGTTTGAGAATACTCTAGATGGTTCCGAAACGTTCTAGAATGTCCTAGAAGGTCCCGGAATACCCTAGAAGGTTCTAGAAGACTCTGGAAGGTCATAGAGTATTCTAGAAGAGTGTAAATGTATATAGAAGTATAAAGAGTGGTATGGAATAATCTAAAAACATTTAGAGAGTTGTGGTAGGATAGATATTTGTAAAGAAGGTTCTGGATGATTAATCTAAACCGTTAATTAGATTTAATCCTAACCATCCATTGAGGAGGTGGATATCTATAAATAGGGGTGAGAGTTAGAGTTTGGGTGTGTGTGAATCATTTGTAACCACACTTGAGCAATAAAGTGTTCTTCCACCAAAGCTTTATTTCTCTTGTATTCTCTTGTATTCTTAGCTTTCTTGCTAAATATTGAGGGTTAGGCTGACTTGGTCTTAACTTAAGAGGTTGAGTAAGTTCGAGTGCCGGCACGGTAGCGTTGAAGTGCGTCCAAGGCCGTGACATCCCTCACGTTACACAACAGCTAAATAAATATAGACCAGAAATTATGTGGCTCGTGTATGAAACGGAATAATGTCACAATGATGCTTTAATTTAACATAATGTTGATTTACTTGTAAGTTGTAACCCACCAACAGATAAAAGGCTTTTAATTATTGTTGTTAAAGAATTACTGGGATGATACTCAAACTAACAGAAACTAAATGTTTGTTTAAGGTGATCAATTCAAGGATACAGAACAAATTAAAAGGCATCTTTTGACTTGTTCAAAATCAATTATTTTCAACTAAGCTTGTTATAAATTCTCTTTGCTAATGCTAAATAAAGGATAAAGATAGCAGATAAAGATAAATAAACGAAGAGAAAAGCATGTCACACACCAGAATTCCCTAATAAAGCACAATAATTGTTTGCCTAATTATAGAAACTGCAAAGTTTTGTGTCAACTTTGTTATCTTCTCTTCCTTTATTTTCTTCACCCTCTTCCAAAAAGAATGAACGAACTTTTTAGATTTTAGGAAAACCACCTTGTAGGGAATAGGGATCAAACCACCCTTTCTCTTTTTTTTTTCTTTTTTTTTCTTACCTTTCTCTAATTCTAAATTTCCAGGGGAGTGTTATAGGAAGGTAGGAAAAGAAACAACAAGAAAAAAAAAAACAAAAACAAAAAAATTAAAAAGCATCATTAGTGCCAAGATAAATTTCTATCATCCTTAGCTTGTGCATGCCATTTGATGGCTATCCCTCTGGTGGTTACCATTCTCTTGGCCTTAGCCTCCACCATAACGCCGCGGACGACCTCGGCCGCGTTCGTCCCCCGAGACAACTACCTGATCGATTGTGGCTCGGAAACCGGAACCACCCTCCCAGACGGAAGAACATTCAAATCAGACCCACAAGCCAACACTTACTTGCAAGCCAATGATCAAAACAAGGTATCAATAGAAAATGGCAATAATAACCCTGATCTCCCAAATCCATTGTACTCGAGTGCAAGAATCTTCATGCAAGAAGCCAAGTACTCCTTCCATTTAATCCAACCGGGTTACCATTGGGTTCGCCTTTATTTCTACCCAATCAAGAACAATATCTTTGATCTCCAAAAAGCCACTTTCTCCGTCAACGCCTATAAATACGTTCTTCTCCATAGCTTCAATGTTAACAACAATGACAAGCCAATTCTCAAGGAGTACCTCATTAATGCAAACGAACCCATCTTCACGCTCTCTTTTACTCCGTTGAAGAACTCAGCTGCATTTATCAATGCCATAGAAATCGTATCCGTCCCGGACAACCTTCTATTCGACTCCGGCTCGAACCTTTTCCCGGTCGGCGATTACTCCGGCCTGACTAACCACGCTTTCCAGCCGGTTTACAGGATCAACAACGGCGGACCTCTTGTAACCGCGACAAACGACACTTTAGGACGGAATTGGGAGAACGACGAGCCTTATATAACGGTGAAGAACGCAGCCATGAGTGTCGTTGTACCTACAAACATTATCAAGTACCCTACGAATAATCCAAATATCTCTCCTCTTATTGCTCCGCCGACGGTTTACGCCTCGGCGACGGAGATGACTAACGACTCTGCAGTGGATCAGCCGAATTTCAATATAACTTGGAAGTTTGATGTGGATACTTCTTTTAGCTACCTTGTAAGGTTGCATTTCTGCGACATTGTAAGCAAAGGTTTGAACGAGCTTTACTTCAACGTCTACATCAACGAGAAAACCGCGATTCCGACGCTTGATTTGTCCAGCATTACGCAAGCCTTGGCGACTCCTTATTACAGAGATTTTGTTGTGAATGCGACGTTGATGTCTCAGGAAGGACTAAAGATTCAGGTGGGAGCGTCGCTGGCGCGAGGAGGAAGCGGGAACGCTATCGTGAATGGGATAGAGATCTTGAAGATAAGTAACTCTTTGGACAGTTTGGATGGCCAATTCGGCCTTGATGGGAGCAATGGCGGTGGTGGCTCTTACCGCGGCGCAGTGGCCGGGGTTGGATTCGCGATGATGTTTGGAGCGTTTGTTGGACTTGGCGCCATGGTGATCAAGTGGCACAAGAGGCCTCAAGATTGGCAGAAACGAAACAGTTTTTCGTCGTGGTTGCTTCCGGTGCACGCCGGAGACAGTACCTTTATGAGCAAGAATGCGTCAGGAAAGAGCAATTTCTCTGCCACTATGGGTTTAGGCCGGTTCTTCTCTTTGGCGGAGCTGCAAGAAGCAACTAATAACTTCGATAAAGCAAACATTATCGGTGTTGGTGGATTCGGCAATGTGTATTCCGGCGTCATTGATGATGCGACTCAAGTTGCGGTGAAGAGAGGAAATCCGCAATCGGAACAGGGGATTAACGAATTCCAGACCGAGATTCAAATGTTGTCTAAGCTTAGGCACAGGCATTTGGTGTCTCTTATTGGATACTGCGACGAAAACGATGAAATGATTTTGGTTTATGAGTACATGCCTAATGGACACTTCAGGGACCATCTTTATGGCAAGAACATGGTCGGACCACCGCTTTCTTGGAAGCAAAGATTGGAAATCTGTATCGGAGCTGCTCGCGGTCTTCATTATCTTCACACCGGCACGGCACAAGGTATCATCCATCGCGATGTTAAGACAACTAACATATTGCTTGACGAGAATTTCACGGCCAAGGTTTCTGATTTTGGTTTATCAAAGGATGCACCTATGGGGCAGGGTCATGTCAGTACGGCGGTTAAGGGTAGTTTTGGGTATTTGGATCCTGAATACTTCAGGAGACAACAATTGACAGAAAAATCCGATGTCTATTCATTTGGAGTGGTGCTTCTTGAGGCCTTATGTGCAAGGCCTGCTATTAATCCTCAGTTACCCCGCGAACAAGTCAACTTGGCTGATTGGGCTATGCAATGGAAGAGAAAGGGATTGCTTGATAAGATCATTGATCCTAATCTTGTCGGCACCATTAACCCCGAATCGTTGAAGAAGTACGCCGAGGCGGCCGAGAAGTGCTTGGCGGATCATGGTGTTGATAGGCCTTCAATGGGAGATGTGCTTTGGAATTTAGAGTATGCTTTGCAGCTTCAAGAGGCCTTCACACAAGAAGGAAAGGCAGAGGATGAGACTCCGGCTGTCCCAGCCTCAGCCTCAGCCTCAGCCTCAGCCTCGGCTGTTCTGCCTCCGGCCGCTCCTGCGTCTTCTAATGCCTTAGATGAGGCTGTCCCTGTTCCAGAAGGAAATAACCCCCCGGCCGAAACCCGGGCGATTGATGACCATTCTGGAACTTTGCAGTTTGCTAGGTTTAGCCTTAATGGCAGGTGAAACCCGGACTCATATTTTTATGAATGAAATGATCTTCATCTAGGATCAAGCCAAAAGGTGTTATAAGAAAATTAAGGTGGGTTTGTGGCCAAAAGAAAATTACATACCTGCATAAATTGTGATGCTTTGTACTATATTCATGTAAAAATTCAATGGAAAGAAAATATATACAAGAATGGCATTATCGGTTCCTCTTAGTGGCAAACATTATATGGCAGTTGGGGTAGTTTGGTTAAAAGTACTAGCGTGTAAATATTGCAGTTAGTACCAATAATCATATGGTCTTATATAACTGAATTCCAGTATTTTGCTATTTAAGTGTTAGAGGGTGATTTTGAGTCATGTTCAAAGAAAATTGGACACTTGCAGCTAGTGAATTGACTCAACTGTGTACACAACCTGTAACTATCAATGTTATTAAATAATAAAATAAGACATGTCTAAGTTCATGATATAAATAATTAAATATATATTTTTTTATTTCGCACTATATTTTTCAACCCAGTAAACTAATCCACGGCGAATTAGAGTTTTATAAAAGTTTATTATTGGCCAACAAATTACTACAAATATAAGGAGGCAGCCGAATCTTCGGCACTTGTTTAACTAGTAGAGCGGGTTAATCACTCGATCAATTCAAATTGGCTAATCTATCTATTTATAATATATAAAGTTGATACTAACCTTCTTAGTTCTCAACAATGAGAAGTCGTTTTTTTTTTGTTAATGATGTTACCTTAACAATTTTATATCTATTATTATTTAATTAAAACATAAAATACTAATTAAGTACACTAAAAATACATTATAAAAGTCTATTGAGGTCATAATTTTCTAAAATTTGATAGACTTAATCATCAAAATAATATAACTTAATTCAACTATTTGATTGACGAAAGCATAAAGAGTTATTAAAGTGTGTACCTAAAACTAAACAATGTAAACAGAATATTTAGCGTTAAAGTTTCATTCAAACATTAGTCTTTCTTGATAACTAGATTTAGACTTTTGCAAAAGACCTAATGCTATGAAATTTTTGTCAAAATTTTTAACTAAATGATAATAGAAAAATTTTAGGTTTTATAGTTAGTTATA